>NC_053027.1:162459456-162593572 GCF_003073215.2 Triticum urartu | reverse complement strand
TATGCTTGTTTGTTTGTGATAGAGTACCCGGAGTGCGCCGCTTGTTACTTCGAATCACTAGGTTTCCCGGATCATCAGCAAGGCAAGTAACACTTTGATCGTACCTTCTACTACCCAGTTTTATTGCATTAGATCAACCCTTACACATTGCATGATTAGGATCTAATTAAATTGTGGGTTTGGGAAGTAGTTGAGGTAGTACCTATTACCTGTTTATTATCAAACCTTTGGGAGTTACTTCTACGTTTGCTTATTATTGCTATGCTATGCTAGTAGACGTGGATTGGGTGAGTGATATCCATGATAGATGTGGGATTTTTAAATCAATGGTTTATCTAAGGTGGCAACTTAAATACACATCTGGGTGGATTGAGGTACCTGGATATTCCAGGATTGCCTGTTTTCTTTTGGACCGCCACCCAGGCTCAAAGGGATCATGAGATTTTTCGTGCTAGAAACTTGCGTGTGCAGCCACAAGCTATTATGGGCTCTAGCATAGTTGACTAAGTCGTGCGAACTCTTACAGTGATAGACTAGCAGATGTAGGGGATATAGGTGGTACGGTCTCCCCATCGTAAGGTGCTAGCGCTTCTGAAAGACTATGTCTCGGTCATCCGTTTCTCAAACACGATATAGTGCGAGAATCCAAACGGAGGAGATCGAGTCTTGTGGGGAAAAGTGCGCAAACCTCTGCAGAGTGTATAAACTAATCATGGTTAGCCATGTCCCCGGTTATGGACATCTTGAGTATCTAGTACCTGGATTATCATGTGAATCTCAACATGTTACTATAAAATTAATTTTGATGGGTTTGTTTAATGATGATGCTTAATTGGGATTGAGAATGCTGTCAACCATTCTCAATGTTTAACAACCACCATGATAGTTAAACAAATTTATTCCTTTGCAATAGGGAAAAATTGGCTTTATGCAAAACTGTAACCATAGAGCTTTCCACCAGCCAAATATGCATATAGTATAGCTGTTTCATTCCATTACTCTCCATGTGTACATTGCCAGCATATTCCATGTGCTGACCCGTTTTCGGGCTGCAACGTTAATGTTGCAGACTTTCCAGACGACGATTAAGGAGTTTTAGGTCGTGGTTCTATACTAAGTGATGCCGTTGGAGTTGATGGACTCACTTATCTTCCAAGCCTTCCGCTGTTATCGTTATTAGATGGCCTTAAGCCATATTTATTGTAATAAAATCTCTATTGAGAGACTCGATGTAATAAGTGTGTGATTGCTACTCTGTTATAAATCCTTCAAGTACTGTGTGGTGTCAGCATTACTGATCCAGGGATGACACCGGAGCACAGAGATTGGACCGTTTGAGGTCTGGTCGCTACAAGATGGTATCAGAGCACACGCTGACTGTAGGACACGAGCACTAAGCTAAAGACCTAGATCACTACTCACTCTCTTCTCTTCTGTCCTCTCATCGTTTCTACTCTTTAGGATGGCGGATGCAAGGAACAAGTTCACACAACCGGATGAAGATACACCCTTTGGACGTCACTTGAAGGAAGTCACTAGATACCTGAACATAGGAGTACCAAGCTTCACAGGAACCTACAACGCCACCATACCTGAAGTAGAGCGCTGGATGATTCAAGTTCAAGTTCCAGGAAGGACGTTCATGCCAGTCACTGAGCCCATAGAGTTTTCTTTTGACGCACCAACTTGGAGTCTAGGAAAGAGCATGGCAGCTCACATCGCCATGGGACGCATTGGAGAAGCCTACCACAATGATCTCAAGGATACTATCTACCAGATTTGTGGGCGCTGAGATGAGCACTGGGAAATGATTAGCACCAGAAATGATAGATCAATTGCAGCTTTTATCCAGGAGGTAAACCAGCACATTCGACGTCATGAGAATCAGATGTGCGCCGACATGATAGACCTGAAGAAGGCAAGGACAAGAATCAAGGAACTGGAGGAAGAACTCAAGGCTACACGTGAAGATTATGAAGAGGAAATTGAAGTATTAGTGGATAAGAATGCCAAACTAACAATGAAGATTGGAATATTTATGGGAGGCCCTACGCTAGTAGATGAAGACGAAGAACCCAAGGAGATTCGCCCAGAAGACTACATCATCATCGACGACACCGACTCGGATCTAGATGATAGCGATGATGACTATGTTGATGAAGCCGGAGCAGATATCATGGAGTCTGCAACCGAAGAATATTTCTAGTAGACCACCTCATCAGTAGTAGTAGTCCACCATGTAAATATAGTAGTCCGAGCACTTTTGCGATAGTTAGATCGATTGTATGCCCTTGTTTGATTGAATGAAGTGAATTGTTTGCTTTTGCCTCATGTGCATATGGGTAGTGTTTTCTCTTTAGACCCCCTCTATTCTTAAATCTCATCTTTTCTAAACCCTCAGATGCCTCCGAGACGTGACCCCAGATTTACCTTTCCATCGGAGCTCACCCAGTTGATCCAGCAGCAGAACACGTTGATGCAGTTACTAGTCCAGAATCAGAATCAGGGGAACAACAACAACAACCCACCACCACCACCACCTGTTGATCACTTAGCCTGTTTTCTTAGGCTGAATCTGCCGGTGTTTTCCAGTAGCACCGAGCCGATATTAGTAGATGATTGGCTCCGCAAGACAGCTAGAGAGTTGACCACGGTAGGATGCACGGATGCGGAGAAGGTGAAGTTTGCGGCACATCAGTTTGAAGGACCCGCAGCATCTTGGTGGGAGAATTTCACAGCCACTTTCCCTGTCGATACTGTCACATGGGACTAGTTTCAGCAGGCTTTTCGAACTGCCCATGTTTCAGCAGGAGCTATGGCCATGAAGAAGCAAGAGTTTCGCAACTTGCGCCAAGGAGGATGGACAGTTGGCCAGTATGTGGAGGACTTTAGTAAGCTAGCACGTTATGCCCCAGATGACGTTGCTACGGATGCAGCTAAGCAGGAGAAGTTTCTGGAAGGATTGAATGATGAGTTGAGCATGCAGTTGATGGTAGCAACCTTCAACAACTACCAGGAGTTGGTAGATCGTGCTCTTATGATTGAAGGGAAGCAGCAGCAAATTGAAAATCGCAAGAGGAAGTATGCACAAGGAAAGTATAATTCAGGAGCTCAGCAGAAGCCATGATTTACCCCTAGACCGGGAGGACATTTTCAGCATACCCATGGAGGAGGTAGCACGCACAATCACAATGGCCCCAGGAATGGTAATGGAGGAAGCAACGGCCAGAACCGCACCAACCCATCAACCCCAGCCAAGAAAGACCTAAGCCAAGTCACTTGCTTTAAGTGCCAGAAGACCGAACATTATGCCAATGAATGTCCTGAATCACAGAATGCAAATGGCAATGGAAGCTCTGGGAAGAAGCCGAACCCTTTCAACAGGGGACAGGTGAACCATGTTAGTGTGGAGGAGGTTGAAGAGCAGTGGGATGCAGCAATCGGTAAGTTTTTGGTTAAGTCATTTACTGCACTTGTTCTTTTTGATACTAGTGCATCGCATTCATACATATCAAGGGGATTTGTGGATAAGTATAAACTGCCAACCCAAGCCCTTAGGTCACCCATGTTAGTAACCTCGCCTGGAGCAGAATATATGGCTAGTCTATGGTGTGATCGGTTACCATTAAGGATTGGTAACTATGTTTTTCTCTCAGACCTAATAGTATTGGAATCCCAAGGATTGGATGTGATATTAGGCATGGATTGGTTATCAAAGTATGAAGGGAATATTGAATGTGCTAGTAAGTCAATTTTGCTTACCACCCCAGAAGGGAGAAGGATCAAGTATGTATCCCGACATGTGCCAAAGAGGACTCAAGTAAATTGCTTAACAGGAGTTGTGTAGGAGGAAGTACCAGTAGTGAAGGATTTCCCCGAAGTATTTCGAGAAGAGTTGCCAGGCATGCCACCGGATAGAGATATTGAGTTTTTGATTGAGCTATTGCCAGGCACAGGGCCAATATCAAAGAGACCATATAGGATGCCTGCAAAGGATTTGGTGGAAATTAAGAAGCAAATTAAGGAGTTACTGGGTAAAGGTCATATTCGCCTAAGTTCTTCACCTTGGGGATCGCCAGTACTTCTAGTGGAGAAGAAGGATGGATCGTTAAGGATGGTTGTCGATTATCGAGGATTGAATGAAGTAGCCATCAAGAACAAGTACCCACTACCGATGATCAATGATCTGTTTGATCGATTGCAAGGAGCTAAGGTATTTTCCAAGATCGATCTGCGATCAGGATACCACCAGTTGAAGATTCAGGAACAGGATATACCCAAGACGGCTTTTACCACCAGGTATGGGCTGTACGAGTATACCGTTATGTCATTTGGTCTGACTAACGCACCTGCATATTTTATGAACATGATGAACAAGGTGTTTATGGAGTTCTTGGATAAGTTCGTTGTAGTGTTCATTGATGATATCCTGGTTTACTCAAAGAATGAAGAGGAGCATAAGGAACATTTGCGTTTGGTTCTTGGAAAGCTCATGGAACATCAACTATATGCCAAGTTTAGCAAATGTGAGTTTTGGTTGAAGGAAGTTGGATTTCTCGGACACGTTATATCCGGAGAAGGTATAGCAGTAGATCCCACTAAAGTTGATACCGTGACCGAGTGAGAAGCACCAACCACCGTGGGAGAGATCTAGAGTTTTCTTGGACTCGCAGGATACTACCGAAGGTTTATTGAGAATTTCTCAAAGATTGCGAAGCCTATGACGGAGTTGTTGAAGAAGGATACCAAGTTCATATGGACAGAGGAATGTGAGGCTAGTTTTTAGGAGTTGAAGAAACGTTTGGTTACTTCACCAGTATTGATTCTACCAGACCATACCAAGGATTATGAGGTGTATTGCTACGCTTCACGTCGAGGACTTGGAGCAGTGCTTATGCAGGAAGGGAGAGTTGTTTCATATGCCTCACAACAGCTTAAGCCTCATGAGTTGAATTATGCTACGCATGATTTGGAGTTAGCAGCCGTAGTGCATGCACTGAAGACTTGGAGACATTTTCTGATTGGAAACCATTGCGAGGTGTATACGGATCATAAGAGTTTGAAGTATATTTTCACACAGAAGGAGTTGAATCTCAGAAAAAGGAGATGGTTGGAGCTCATCAAGGATTATGATATGAAATTGCATTATCACCCCGGAAAGGCTAACATAGTAGCTGACACATTAAGCCGTAAGAGCCATGTCAACACCCTAATGACGGGAGAATTACCAAGGGAGTTAGCCGAAAATCTTCGAGAGTTATGTTTAGAAATAGTCCCGAGAGGCTATGTAGCAGCATTGGAGATTCAGTCTATATTGATGGATAAAATCAGAGAAGCCCAAAGGACTAACAAGGAGATTGCTTCTATTAAGGAGAAAATTAGCAAAGGAAAAGCTAAGGGATTTCGTGAGGATGAGCACGATACCTTATGGTTTGAAGACCGTGTTTATGTGCCAAATGATCCAGAGCTTAGAAAGCTAATTCTGCAAGAGGCCCATGGTTCACCATATTCGATTCACCCAGGAAATATACCAAGATGTATTTGGATTTGAAGGATATTTTCTGGTGGACCGGAATGAAGAAGGATATTGCGGAGTACGTAGCAGTTTGTGATGTATGTCAGAGAGTGAAGGCAGAGCATCAGAAGCCAGCAGGATTGCTACAACCATTGCCGATACCCGAATGGAAGTGGGATAAGCTAGGCATGGATTTTATTATAGGATTGCCCAGAACACGTTCAGGCTATTACTCGATATGGGTTGTAGTCGATCGTTTGACAAAGGTAGCTCATTTCATTCCAGTGAAGACTACCTATACCAGTGCAAAGTTGGCAAAGATATACATGACCAGGATCGTATGTCTGCATGGAGTTCCAAGGAGCATTGTATCAGATAGAGGAACCCAATTTACTTCAAAGTTCTGGAATCAGTTGGATGAGACTTTGGGAACCAGACTAGAGTTTAGCACAGCTTTCCACCCGCAGACAGATGGACAGACTGAGAGAGTCAACCAGATCTTGGAGGATATGCTAAGAGCTTGTGCGCTAGATTATGGATCTAGTTGGGATGAGAATTTGCCATATGCAGAGTTCTCTTACAATAACAGCTACCAAACCAGTTTGAAGATGGCCCCTTTCAAAGCCTTGTACGGAAGGAGGTGCAGGACCCCATTGTCTTGGGATGAAGTTGGAGATCGCCAGTTGTTTGGACTGGATCTGATAAAGGAATCTGAACAGAAAGTGAAATTAATTCGTGACAGGCTAAAGGTAGCTCAATCCAGGCAGAAGAGTTATGCAGATTCTAAACACAAGGAGACAGTTTACGAAGTCAGAGACCGAGTTTATCTTCGAGTATCACCACTTCGAGGAGTTAAGTGCTTTGGAGTTAAGGGAAAGTTAGCGCCACGTTTTGTAGGCCCATACAAAGTATTGGAACGTATGGGAGAAGTAGCCTACAAGTTGGAATTGCCCGAAGGATTGTCAGGAGTTCACGACGTATTTCATGTATCCCAGTTGAAGAATTGCCACGCGGAGATGGCTGACATACCGCTAAGAGATACGGTACCACTGGAAGCAATTCAGTTGGACAGTGATTTGACCTATGAGGAGAAACCAGTTAAGATTCTAGAGTATGCCAGTCGAGCCACCCGCAGCAAGGTTATCAAGTTTTGCAAGGTTCAGTGGAGCCACCACACGGAGGATGAAGCCACCTGGGAACGAGAGGAAGATTTGCTGAAGGACCACCCTCACCTATTTTCTAGCCAACCTGAATCTCGAGGGCGAGATTCATCTTAAAGGGGGTAGGTTTGTAACATCCCAAATTTCCAATTTGGAATGTTATACACTAGATCATCATTGCATATCATATTTATTGCATTTTGGTTGATCCTAGAAATTTTTCGCAACTCAAGGACCCTTGGAGAAAGTTGGGGATTTCGTTATTTTTATATTTGAGTTGTCTCAAATTTTGAAAAATAGGATCATTTGATTTTATTTATTTTATCTTCAATAATTTCCATTGCAAAAATATGAGAGAGGGAATAATATGACTTTCCCAAAATAAAGAAATATTGAGGATTTAATAAAAAAATCAAATAATATTTTATTTGGTTTTATTTGCTATTTTATTTGAATTTAGGAAAAATGCATGTTTTTCAAAATTGCCTTTAGTGCCCAAATAAATGTTCATCCTGTGCGTCTTGATTTTCGAAGCCGGGGAAAATTTATTTCGGAATTTCTGGAGTCCGTTTAGTATTTCTTTTATTTGTTTTTCAGCGCGTTATTATTTAAAAAAAACGCGAACCGACTCCGGGCCGTACCCGAGCGGGACTCTGCCCGGGGCAGCCTTTATAAGGCGCCCGCCCGAGCCGGCCAGCCCACCAGCGCCCAGCCCGCCTCGAACCCCGCGCCGCGCCCTAACCCTAACCCTAACCCTAGGCCGCCGCCGCCGCCTCGCCGCCGCTGCCGCCTAGCCGCCGCCCCGCCGCCGCCCCGCGCCGCCAGCTCCGCCGCCTCGCCGGACCCACCCCGTCGCCGTGGTAGCCGCCGTCGCCGCCGGTTTTCTTTAGAAAACCGCCCGTTTTTTAATAGCCGCGGTTTAATTTTTTTAGATCTGTTTTTAGAACATTTTTTTCGGTTTAGGCTAATTAGCGAGCGTTCGCTCGTTTGTTCGTTTTAACGATCGTGTTCGTCGTTTAGATCCAGTTAACGAACGTTCGTTCGTTAAACTGTTCGTCGTTTTTCTTTTTCTCGGATTAAATCCGCGATTTTTCTGATCGCGATTTCTGATCCTATTTTCATTTTAGTATAACTTTTTGCTCGTTTATTGGAACCAGGCGATTCAAGCGCCTGGAGTTTCTTCTCGAAACCCTCTTTCCGTTTAACCAACTCAAACAAGTTTTTGCCACTGTAAAAATTTCCCTAGATCCAAAATAGTAATCGAAGCCTGTTTCTTTTGCCGTTTGTCTATCGTTGCCTCGTTCAATTTGATTCTTTTTGCCAACCAGAGTTCTTAAGTTGAACTTTCTGGTTAGATCTCTTATTTGAGTTTTACCTGTGCATTAGTTGAGTACTTATTGTATGCTTGTTTGTTTGTGATAGAGTACCCGGAGTGCGCCGCTTGTTACTTCGAATCACTAGGTTTCCCGGATCATCAGCAAGGCAAGTAACACTTTGATCATACCTTCTACTACCTAGTTTTATTGCATTAGATCAACCCTTACACATTGCATGATTAGGATCTAATTAAATTGTGGGTTTGGGAAGTAGTTGAGGTAGTACCTATTACCTGTTTATTATCAAACCTTTGGGAGTTACTTCTATGTTTTCTTATTATTGCTATGCTATGCTAGTAGACGTGGATTGGGTGAGTGATATCCATGACAGATGTGAGATTTTCAAATCAATGGTTTATCTAAGGTGGCAACTTAAATACACATCTGGGTGGATTGAGGTACCTGGGTATTCCAGGATTGCCTGTTTTCTTTTGGACCGCCACCCAGGCTCAAAGGGATCATGAGATTTTTCATGCTAGAAACTTGCGTGTGCGGCAACAAGCTATTATGGGCTCTAGCATAGTTGACTAACTCGTGTGAACTCTTACAGTGGTAGACTAGCAGATGCAGGGGATGTAGGTGGTACAGTCTACCCATCGTAAGGTGCTAGCGCTTCTGAAAGGCTATGTCTCGGTCATCCGTTTCTCAAACACCATGTAGTGCGAGAATCCCAACGGAGGAGATCGAGTCTTGTGGGGAAAAGTGCGCAAACCTCTGCAGAGTGTATAAACTAATCATGGTTAGTCGTGTCCCATTATGGACATCTTGAGTATCTAGTACCTGGATTATCATGTGAATCTCAACATGTTACTATAAAATTAATTTTGATGGGTTTGTTTAATGATGATGCTTAATTGGGATTGAGAATGCTGTCAACCATTCTCAATGTTTAACAACCACCATGATAGTTAAACAAATTTATTCCTTTGCAGTAGGGAAAATTTGGCTTTACGCAAAACTGTAACCATAGAGCTTTCCACCAGCCAAATATGCATATATTATAGCTGTTTCATTCCATTACTCTCTATTTGTACATTGCCAGCATATTCCATGTGCTGACCCATTTTCGGGCTGCAACGTTAATGTTGCAGACTTTTCAGACGACGATTAAGGAGTTTTAGGTTGTGGTTCTATACTCAGTGATGCCGTTGGAGTTGATGGACTCACTTATCTTCCAAGCCTTCCGCTGTTATCATTATTAGATGGCCTTAAGCCATATGTATTGTAATAAGATCTCTATTGAGACACTTGATGTAATAAGTGTGTGATTGCTACTCTGTTATAAATCCTTCAAGTACTGTGTGGTGTCAGCATTACTGATCCAGGGATGACACCGGAGCACAGAGATTGGACCGTTTGAGGTCTGGTCGCTACAGGGTGTTAGAATCATTACTGTGTAATCTAGATTATTGACTCTAGTGCAAGTGGGAGACTGAGTGAAATATGCCCTAGAGGCAATAATAAAGTTATTATTTATTTCCTTATATCATGATAAATGTTTATTATTCATGCTAGAATTGTATTAAACGGAAACATAATACATGTGTGAATACATAGACAAACAGATTGTCACTAGTATGCCTCTACTTGACTAGCTCGTTGATCAAAGATGGTTATGTTTCCTAACCATAGACATGAGTTGTCATTTGATTAACGGGGTCACATCATTATGAGAATGATGTGATTGACATGACCCATTCCATTAGCTTAGCACCTGATCGTTTAGTATGTTGCTATTGCTTTCTTCATAACTTATACATGTTCCTATGACTATGAGATTATGCAACTCCCGTTTACCGGAGGAACACTTTGTGTACTACCAAACGTCACAACATAACTGGGTGATTATAAAGGTGCTCTACAGGTGTCTCCGAAGGTACTTGTTGGGTTGGCATATTTCGAGATTAGGATTTGTCACTCCCATTGTCGGAGAGGTATCTCTGGGCCCTCTCGGTAATGCACATCACTTAAGCCTTGCAAGCACTGCAACTAATGAGTTAGTTGCGGGATGATGTATTATGGAACGAGTAAAGAGACTTGCCGGTAACGAGATTGAACTAGGTATTGAGATACCGACGATCGAATCTCGGGCAAGTAACATACTGATGACAAAGGGAACAACGTATGTTGTTATGCGGTCAGACCGATAAAGATCTTCGTAGAATATGTGGGAGCCAATATGAGCATCCAGGTCCCACTATTGGTTATTGACCGGATACGTGTCTCGGTCATGTCTACATAGTTCTTGAACCCGTAGGGTCCGCACGCTTAACGTTTCGATGACAGTTATATTATGAGTTTATATGTTTTGATGTACCAAAGATTGTTCGGAGTCTCGGATGTGATCACGGACATGACGAGTAGTCTCGAAATGGTCGAGACATGAAGATTGATATATTAGAAGCCTATGTTTGGATATCGAAAGTGTTCCGGGTGAAATCGAGATTTAGCGGAGTACCGGGAGGTTACCGGAAAACCCTGGGGACTTAGTGGGCCTTAGTGGGCCTTGGTGGAAGAGAGGAGAGGCGGCTAGGGCTGGCTCCCCCCAGTCTGAATAGGACAAGGAGAGGGGGCGGCACCCCGTTCCTTCTTCTCCTCCACTCTTTCCCCCTCACAAGTCCTAATCCAACTAGGAAAGGGGGGGAGTCCTACTCCTGGTGGGAGTAGGACTCCTCCTGGTGCGCCTCCTCCCTGGCTGGCCGCACCCCCTTGCTCCTTTATATACGGGGGCAGGGGGGCACCCCATAGGCACAACAATTGATCGTTTGATCTTTTAGCCGTGTGCGATGCCCCCTCCACCATAGTCCACCTTGATAAAACTGTAGCGGTGCTTAGGCAAAGCCCTGCGTCGGTAGAACATCAACATCGTCACCACGCCGTCGTGCTGACAAAACTCTCCCTCAACACTTGGCTGGATCGGAATTCGAGGGACGTCATCGAGCTGAACGTGTGATGAACTCGGAGGTGCCGTACGTTCGGTACTTGATCGGTCGGATCGTGAAGACGTACGACTACATCAACCGCGTTATGCTAACGCTTCCGCTTACGGTCTACGAGGGTACGTGGACAACACTCTCCCCTCTCGTTGCTATGCATCACCATGATATTGCGTGTGCGTAGGAATTTTTTTGAAATTACTACGTTCCCCAACAGTGGTATTAGAGCCAGGTTTTATGCGTAGATGTCATATGCACGAGTAGAACACAAGTGAGTTGTGGGCGATATAAGTCATACTGCTTACCAGCATGTCATACTTTGGTTCGGCGGTATTGTTGGATGAAGCGGCCCGGACCGACATTACGCGTACGCTTACGCGAGACTGGTTCTACCGACGTGCTTTGCACACAGGTGGCTGGCGGGTGTCAGTTTCTCCAACTTTAGTTAAACCAAGTGTGGCTACGCCCGGTCCTTGCGAAGGTTAAAACAACACCAACTTGACAAACTGTTGTTGTGGTTTTGATGTGTAGGTAAGAACGGTTCTTGCTAAGCCCGTAGCATCCACGTAAAACTTCCAACAACAAAGTAGAGGATGTCTAACTTGCTTTTGCAGGGCATGTTGTGATGTGATATGGTCAAGACATGATGCTAAATTTTATTGTATGAGATGATCATGTTTTGTAACCGAGTTATCGACAATTGGCAGGAGCCATATGGTTGTCGCTTTTATTGTATGCAATGCAATCGCCCTGTAATGCTTTACTTTATCACTAAGCGGTAGCGATAGTCATAGAAGCATAAGATTGGCGAGACGACAATGATGCTACGATGGAGATCAAGGTGTCACGCCAGTGACGATGGTGATCATGACGGTGCTTCGGAGATGGAGATCACAAGCACAAGATGATGATGGCCATATCATATCACTTATATTGATTGCATGTGATGTTTATCTTTTATACATCTTATCTTGCTTTGTTTGACGGTAGCATTATAAGATGATCTCTCACTAAATTTCAAGATAAAAAGTGTTCTCCCTGAGTATGCACCGTTGCCAAAGTTCGTCGTGCCCAGACACCACGTGATGATCGGGTGTGGTAAGCTCTACGTCCATCTACAACGGGTTCAAGCCAGTTTTGCACACGCAGAATACTCAGGTTAAACTTGACGAGCCTAGCATATGCAGAGATGGCCTCGGAACACTGAGACCGAAAGGTTGAGCGTGAATCATATAGTAGATATGATTAACATAGTGATGTTCACCATTGAAAACTACTCCATTTCACGTGATGATCGGTTATGGTTTAGTTGATTTGGATCACGTGATCACTTAGAAGATTAGAGGGATGTCTTTCTAAGTGGGAGTTCTTAAGTAATATGATTAATTGAACTTAAATTTATCATGGACTTAGTACCTGATAGTATCTTGGTTGTCTATTTTTGATTGTAGATAGATGGCCTGTGCTGTTGTTCCGTTGAATTCTAATGCGTTCCTTGAGAAAACAAAGTTGAAAGATGATGGTAGCAATTACACGGACTGGGTCCGTAACTTGAGGATTATCCTCATTGCTGCACAGAAGAGTTACATCCTGGAAGCACCGCTGGGTGTACCACCTACGCCAGCAATTGCAAACATTGTGAATGCCTGGTAGTCGCGTGTTGATGACTACTCGATAGTTCAGTGTGACATGCTTTACGGCTTAGAACCAGGACTTCAACGATGTTTTGAAGGTCATGGAGCATATGCGATGTTCCAGGAGTTGAAGTTAATATTTCAAAAGAATGCCCGGATTGAGAGATATGAAGTCTCCAATAAGTTCTATAGCTGCAAGATGGAGGAGAATAGTTCTGTGAATGAGCATATACTCAAGATGTCTAGGTACTGCAATCACTTCATCCAACTGGGAGTTAATCTTCCGGATGACAGCGTCATTGACAGAATTCTCCAATAACTTCCACCAAGCTACAAGAGCTTCGTGATGAACTATAATATGCAAGGGATGGATAAGACAATTCCTGAGCTCTTCGCAATGCTAAAGGCCGCAGAGGTAGAAATCAAGACGGAGCATCAAGTGTTGATGGTCAGTAAGACCACCAGTTTCAAGAAGAAGGGCAAAGGGAAGAAGAAGGGGAACTTCAAGAAGAACAACAAGCAAGTTGCTGCTCAAGAGAAGAAAGCCAAGTCTGGACCTAAGCTTGAAACTGAGTGCTTCTACTTCGAGCAGACTGGTCACTAGAAACGAAACTGCCCCAAGTATTTGGCGGATAAGAAGGATGACAAGGTGAACAAAGGTATATGTGATATACATGTTATTGATGTGTACCTTACTAGAGCTCACAGTAACACCCGTGTATTTGATACTGGTTTTGTTGCTAATATTTGCAACTCGAAACAGGGACTACAGATTAAGCGAACACTGGCAAAGGACGAGGTGACGATGCGCGTGGGAAATGGTTCCAAAGCCGATGTGATCACGGTCGGCACGCTACCTCCACATCTACCTTCAGGATTAGTATTAGACCTAAATAATTGTTATTTGGTGCCAGCGTTGAGCATGAACATTATATCTAGATCTTGTTTGATGCGAGATGGTTATTCATTTAAATCAAGAATAATGGTTGTTCTATTTATATAAGTAATATCTTTTATGGTCAAGCACCCTTGAAGAGTGGTCTAGTTTTGATGAATGTCGATAGTAGTGATACACATATTCATAATGTTGAAGCCAAAAGATGCAGAGTTGATAATGATAGTGCAACTTATTTGTGGCACTGCCGTTTAGGTCATATCGGTGTAAAGCGCATGAAGAAACTCCATACTGATGGACTTTTGGAACCACTTGATTATGAATCACTTGGTACCTGCGAACCGTGCCTCATGGGCAAGATGACTAAAACGCCGTTCTCCGGAACTCTGAAGAGAGCAACAGATTTGTTGTAAATCATACATACAGATGTATGTGGACCGATGAATGTTGAGGCTCGTGGCGGATATCATTATTTTCTCACCTTCACAGATGATTTAAGCAGATATGGGTATATCTACTTAATGAAGCATAAGTCTTAAACATTTGAAAAGTTCAAAGAATTTCAGAGTGAAGTTGAAAATCATCGTAACAAGAAAATAAAGTTTCTACAATCTGATCGTGGAGGAGAATATTTGAGTTACGAGTTTTGGTCTACATTTGGAACAATGCGGAATAGTTTCGCAACTCATGCCACCCGGAACACCACAGCATAATGGTGTGTCCGAACGTCGTAATCGTACTTTACTAGATATGGTGCGATCTATGATGTCTCTTACAGATTTACCGCTATCATTTTGGGGTTATGCTTTAGAGACGGCCGCATTCACATTAAATAGGGCACCATCGAAATCCGTTGAGACGACGCCTTATGAACTGTGGTTTGGCAAGAAACCGAAGTTGTCATTTCTGAAAGTTTGGGGCTGCGATGCTTATGTGAAAAAGCTTCAACCTGATAAGCTTGAACCCAAAACGGAGAAATGTGTCTTCATAGGATACCCAAAGGAGACTGTTGGGTACACCTTCTATCACAGATCCGAAGGCAAGACATTCGTTGCTAAGAATGGATCCTTTCTAGAGAAGGAGTTTCTCTCGAAAGAAGTGAGTGGGAGGAAAGTAGAACTTGATGAGGTAACTATACCTGCATCTCTATTGGAAAGTAGTTCATCACAGAAACTGGTTTCTGTGACGCCTACACCAATTAGTGAGGAAGTTAATGATGATGATCATGGAACTTCAGATCAAGTTGCTACAGAACCTCGTAGATCAACCAGAGTAAGATCCGCACTAGAGTGGTATGATAATCCTGTTCTGGAAGTCATGCTACTAGATCATGATGAACCTACGAACTATGAAGAAGCGATGGTGAGCCCAGATTCCGCAAAATGGCTTGAGGCCATGAAATCTGAGATGGGATCCATGTATGAGAACAAAGTATGGACTTTGGTTGACTTGCCCGATGGTCGGCAAGCAATTGAGAATAAATGGATCTTCAAGAAGAAGACTGACGCTGACGGTAATGTTACTGTCTACAAAGCTCAACTTGTTGCGAAAGGTTTTCGACAAGTTCAAGGGATTGACTATGATGATACTTTCTCACCCGTAGCGATGCTTAAGTCTGTCCGAATCATGTTAGCAATTGCCGCATTTTATGATTATGAAATTTGGCAAATGGATGTCAAAACTGCATTCCTGAATGGATTTCTGGAAGAAGAGTTGTATATGATGCAACCAGAAGGTTTTGTCGATCCAAAGGGAGGTAACAAAGTGTGCAAGCTCCGGCGATCCATTTATGGACTGGTGCAAGCCTCTCGGAGTTGGAATAAACGCTTTGATAGTGTGATCAAAGCATTTGGTTTTGTACAGACTTTCGGAGAAGCCTGTATTTACAAAAAGGTGAGTGGGAGCTCTGTAGCATTTCTGATATTATATGTGGATGGCATATTACTGATTGGAAATGATATAGAATTTCTCGATAGCATAAAGGGATACTTGAATAAGAGTTTTTCAATGAAAGACCTCGGTGAAGCTGCTTACATATTGGGCATCAAGATCTATAGAGATAGATCAAGACGCTTAATTGGACTTTCACAAAGCACATACCTTGAGAAAGTTTTGAAGAAGTTCAAAATGGATCAAGCAAAGAAAGGGTTCTTGCATGTGTTACAAGGTGTGAAGTTGAGTAAGACTCAATGCCCGACCACTGCAGAAGATATAGAGAAAATGAAAGATGTTCCCTATGCTTCAGCCATAGGCTCTATCATGTATGCAATGCTGTGTACCAGACCTGGTGTGTGCCTTGCTATAAGTCTAGCAGGGAGGTACCAAAGTAATCCAGGATGGATCACTGGACAGCGGTCAAGAACATCCTGAAGTACCTGAAAAGGACTAAGGATATGTTTCTCGCTTATGGAGGTGACAAAGAGCTCATCGTAAATGGTTACGTTGATGCAAGCTTTGACACTGATCCGGACGATTCTAAATCACAAACCGGATATGTGTTTACATTGAACGGTGGAGCTGTCAGTTGGTGCAGTTCCAAACAAAGCATTGTGGTGGGATCTACGTGTGAAGCGGAGTACATAGCTGCTTTGGAAGCAGCAAATGAAGGAGTCTGGATGAAGGAGTTCATATCCGATCTAGGTGTCATACCTAGTGCATCGGGTCCAATGAAAATATTTTGTGACAATACTGGAGCAATTGCCTTGGCAAAGGAATCTAGATTTCACAAAAGAACCAAGCACATCAAGAGACGCTTCAATTCCATCCGGGATCTAGTCCAGGTGGGAGACATAGAAATTTGCAAGATACAAACGGATCTAAATGTTGCAGACCCGTTGACTAAGCCTCTTCCACGAGCAAAACATGATCAGCACCAAGGCTCCTGGGTGTTAGAATCATTACTATGTAATCTAGATTATTAACTCTAGTGCAAGTGGGAGACTGAAGGAAATATGCCCTAGAGGAAATAATAAAGTTATTATTTATTTCCTTATATCATGATAAATGTTTATTATTCATGCTAGAATTGTATTAACCGGAAACATAATACATGTGTGAATACATAGACAAACAGATTGTCACTAGTATGCCTCTACTTGACTAGCTCATTGATCAAAGATGGTTATGTTTCCTAACCATAGACATGAGTTGTCATTTGATTAACGGGGTCACATCATTATGAGAATGATGTGATTGACATGACCCATTCCGTTAGCTTAGCACCTGATCGTTTAGTATGTTGCTATTGCTTTCTTCATAACTTATACATGTTCCTATGACTATGAGATTATGCAACTCCCGTTTACCGGAGGAACACTTTGTGTGCTACCAAACGTCACAACGTAACTGGGTGATTATAAAGGTGCTCTACAGGTGTCTTCGAAGGTACTTGTTGGGTTGGCGTATTTCGAGATTATGATTTGTCACTTCGATTGTCGGAGAAGTATCTCTGGGCCCTCTCGGTAATGCACATCACTTAAGCCTTGCAAGCATTGCAACTAATGAGTTAGTTGCGGGATGATGTACTACAGAACGAGTAAATAGACTTGCCGGTAACGAGATTGAACTAGGTATTGAGATACCAACGATCGAATCTCGGGCAAGTAACATACCGATGACAAAGGGAACAACGTATGTTGTTATGTGGTCAGACCGATAAAGATCTTCGTAGAATATGTGGGAGCCAATATGAGCATCCAGGTCCCGCTATTGGTTATTGACCGGATACGTGTCTCGGTCATGTCTACATAGTTCTCGAACCCGTAGGGTCCGCAGGCTTAACGTTTCGATGACAGTTATATTATGAGTTTATATGTTTTGATGTACCAAAGGTTGTTCGGAGTCCCGGATGTGAGCACAGACATGACGAGAAGTTTCGAAATGGTCGAGACATGAAGATTGATATATTGGAAGCCTATGTTTGGATATCGGAAATGTTCCGTGTGAAATCGAGATTTTACCGGAGTACCGGGAGGTTACCGGAAAACCCCGGGGACTTAGTGGGCACTAGTGGGCCTAGGTGGAAGAGAGGAGAGGCGGCTAGGGCTGGCTCCCCCCAGTCCGAATAGGACAAGGAGAGGGGGGTGGCGCCCCCCTTCCTTCTTCTCCTCCACTCTTTCCCCCTCACGAGTCCTAATCCAACTAGGAAAGGGGGGGGAGTCCTACTCCCGGTGGGAGTAGGACTCCTCCTGGCGCGCCTCCTCCCTGGCTGGCCGCACCCCCCTTGCTCCTTTATATATGGGGGCAGGGGGCACCCCATAGACACAACAATTGATCGTTTGATCTTTTAGCTGTGTGCGGTGCCCCCCTCCACCATAGTCCACCTCGATAATACTATAGCGGTGCTTAGGCGAAGCCCTGCGTCGGTAGAACATCAACATCATCACTACGCCGTCGTGCTGACGAAACTCTCCCTCAACACTCGGCTGGATCGGAATTCGAGGGACGTCATCGAGCTGAACGTGTGCTGAACTCGGAGGTGCCGTACGTTCGGTACTTGATCGGTCGGATCGTGAAGACGTACGACTACATCAACCGCGTTGTGCTAACGCTTCCGCTTACGGTCTACGAGGGTACGTGGACAACACTCTCCCCTCTCGTTGTTATGCATCACCATGATCTTGTGTGTGCGTAGGAATTTTTTTGAAATTACTACATTCCCCAATAGGTGGCACACAAAGTGTTCCTCCGGTAAACGGGAGTTACATAGTCTCATAGTCATAGGAACATGTATAAGTCATGAAGAAAGCAATAGCAACAAACTAAATGATCAAGTGCTAAGCTAACGGAATGGGTCAAGTCAATCACATCATTCTCCTAATGATGTGATCCCGTTAATCAAATGACAACTCATGTCTATGGTTAGGAAACATAACCATCTTTGATCAACGAGCTAGTCAAGTAGAGGCATACTAGTAACACTCTGTTTGTCTATGCATTCACACATGTATTATGTTTCTTGTTAATACAATTCTAGCATGAATAATAAACATTTATCATGATATAAGGAAATAAATAATAACTTTATTATTGCCTCTGGGCATATTTCCTTCAGTCTCCCATCTTGCACTAGAGTCAATAATCTAGTTCACATCGCCATGTGATTTAATACCAATAGTTCATATCACCATGTGATTAACACCCATATTTCACATCGACATGTGACCAACACCCGAAGGGTTTACTAGAGTCAATTATCTAGTTCACATCGCTATGTGATTATCACCCAAAGAGTACTAAGGTGTGATCATGTTTTGCTTGTGAGAGAAGTTTAGTCAATGGGTCTGCCACATTTAGATCCGTAAGTATTTTGCAAATTTCTATGTCAACAATGCTCTGCACGGAGCTACTCCAGCTAATTGCTCCCACTTTCAATATGTATCCAGATTGAGATTTAGAGTCATCTGGATCAGTGTCAAAATTTGCATCGACGTAACTGTAGGATCGAAAGTATGTCTAGAGGGGGGTGATTAGACTACTTGACCAAATAAAAATCTATCCTTTTCCCAATTTAAGTCTTTGGCAGATTTTAGCTATCTTAGCACAAGTCAAGCAATCATAACACAATTCAAGCAAGCATGCAAAGAGTCTATGAGCAGCGGAAAGTAAAGCATGCAACTTGCAAGAATGTAAAGGGAAGGGTTTGGAGAATTCAAACGCAATTGGAGACACAGATGTTTTTGTCGTGGTTTCGATAGATGCTGCTATCGTACATCCACGTTGATGGAGACTTCAACCCACGGAGGGTAACAGTTGCGTGAGTCCACGGAGGGCTCCACCCACGAAGGGTCCACGAAGAAGCAACCTTGTCTATCCCATCATGGCCATCGCCCACGAAGGACTTGCCTCACTAGCGGTAGATCTTCACGAAGTAGGCGATCTCCTTGCCCTTACAAACTCATTGGTTCAACTCCACAATCTTTGTCGGAGGCTCCCAAGTGACACCTAGCCAATCTAGGAGACATCACTCTCCAAGAAGTAACAAATGGTGTGTTGATGATGAACTCCTTACTCTTGTGCTTCAAATGATAGTCTCCCCAACACTCAACTCTCTCTCACAGGATGTGGATTTGGTGGAAAGGAAGATTTGAGTGGAAAGCAACTTGGGAAGGCTAGAGATCAAGATTCATATGATAGGAATGGAATATCTTGGCCTCAACACATGAGTAGGTGGTTCTTTCTCAGAACATGTGTATTGGAAGTGTAGGTATGTTCTGATGACTCTCTCCACGAATGAAGAGTGGGTGGAGGGGTATATATAGCCTCCACACAAAAACTAACCATTAGACATAATTTACCAAGTTTGGTGAGACCGAATGGAGAAACTCGGTCAGACCGATTCAGCAAACCTAGTGACCGTTAGGATTTTCGGTGGGACTGAGATGCAACTCGGTAGGACCGATATGGTTAGGGTTAGGGCATAACGTAATCTCGGTGTGACCGATTAACAAACTCGGTGGGACCGATTTTGGTAATAAGCTAACAAGAGAGTTGGTCATGTAAACTCAGTGTGACCGATCGCTCATTTCGGTGGGACCGAAATGTTATGAAAGAGAAATAGAGAGTTTACACTGCAATCTCGATGGGATCGATCGCTCATCTCGGTAGGACCGAAACGTTACAAAGGGAAATAGAGAGATTACAACCCCATCTCGGTGTGACCGAGATCCCTATCGGTGAGACCGATTTGCCTAGGGTTTCTGGCAGTGGCTATGACATTTGAAACTCGGTGGCGCCGGATAGAAAGAATCGGTGGGGCCGAGTTTGACTTTTGGTTTAGGTCATATGTGGATGTGGGAAGGTAGTTGAGGGTTTTGGAGCATATCACTAAGCACTATGAAGCAAGAACCTCATTAAACAACACCTCATTCCTCCTTTATAGTATTGGCTTTTCCTATAGACTCAATGTGATCTTGGATCACTAAAATATAAAATGTAGAGTCTTAAGCTTTGAGCTTGAGCCAATCTTTTTGTCCTTAGTATTTTGAGGGGCCCACTTTCCTTATCCATGCCATGCCATTCATTAAGCTTTTCCTGAAATATTAATCTTGGAATAGCATTAGCTCAATGAGCTATATGTTGTTAGGAATTACCAAAACCACCTAGGGATAGTTGCACTTTCAATCTCCCCCTTTTTGGTAATTGATGACAACATATAGATCAAAGCTTCGACAAAAGATAATAAGAGTGAAAAACATTGTCGCTTTGAGAAGTATGTGAAAAGTAAGAGCTCCCCCTAAATTTGTGCATAGTTTATGATTTGCTTTGGACTGCAAATGCACAGAGAATTAGGACCATGGGTTACTCTTCCATGTCACATACATCTTGGTGGAGCGCTCAAAATAATAATAATTAAATACATGCACTCATCACCAAGCAAAGTGAATGATCATATAGGGATAAAATGATAATATCATCCATCAAGCATTAAGGTAGCATATGATCAAACACATGATCATCCAAGTATCGCATAGACAAAATGTATCTCAAACAAGCAAAGCAAATAAAGTTCAACCACCAAAGCAAGAGAGAATAAAAAGCAACGCTCTCTCTCGAAGCCTATGATCTATACATTTTTCTCCCCCTTTGGCAACAAGTTACCAAAAAGTTCCTAGAAAATGCATAGCACTAAATCGTCTCGCAGGCTTGGTCTTCAGGTGGTGGTGTCCAGATAAGTTCAAGAACGAAGGCTTCAGTCGGAGTAGATGGAGCTGATGGAGTAGGTGCTGGAGCTGGTGGCACTGAAGCTGTAGCTGGTGCAGATGAAGTGGCTCTGGTGTCTGGAACAGGCACTGCAGCAGACCTCTGAGCTCTAGGCACTCTGGCAAATGCATCAGTGGTTGTCTTTCCCTTCCTCTCCTACATATCATCTTGAAGTTGCTCCACGACAGACTGGATCTCAGTTACCTTCACATCCAAGTCATAGAACTTTTGCTCCACGATTCTTTCCAAGCTCTCCTGGTTTTGGTTCAGGGTGGCCAGTCCCTTCTAAATCCTCAGAGTGGATGCAATCAGGTAGCCGAGCTGATCTTGCTTGCTCTTCAGGAGATACTGAGATGCTTCTGCAGTAGTTGGCATCCTTGCAGCTTTCTCAGCCTTTGCCTTCTCCTTCTTGGCTTGTGTGTGCACTGAAGATGGTTCATCCTCATTCATAACCACAGTGTTGTCCTTGAAGTCTGGATAGATAGGCATGTGCTCCTTGTCCAACAGATATGTACTAGTGCCCATCTTCGAGTTGATCAGCTCTTGGATCTGTGGGGCATATCCACAACTCCTCTTCTAATCTGCAGCTGTCCTCTTGATAGTTTCAACTATAAGGCTCATGACTTTGAACTTCTGTGGGACATCAAAGATATGAAGCAAGTTTATTGCATGGCCTCTGATCATCTTGTGATCACCTGACTTTGGCAAGAGAGTGTGCCTGAGGATCCAGTTGATGGTTGGCAAGCCTGACAAAAGGTAATGTATGGATCCAAACTTATGTGTCTCAAGGGCAGCATCTGGGATCTCCTTGTACATGTGTGCCATGGTGTTGTGATCCTTCTTGTTGTTGGCATAGACATCCAAGTCATCGTCACTCTCTTTTGGGGCATTGATCAACTTCGCCCATTCAGCAACTGTGGACTGGTACCTCGTACCTTCAGACATCCAGACGATCCTTCCATCTGGGTAGAAATGAGTTGTGGAGGAAAACTACATGATGAGCTCATCATTCCATTTTGTGAGCTTCTGAGCCACAAACTCATCGACTCCACAAGCCTTGAAACTGTCATGTACACCTGGATAGTGATCCTCATTCTCCTTGATGTAGTCCCAGTCGACGCATCTCATCTCACACACTATGGGCTTCTTGTCAAGCAAGATGGTCTCATAGAAGTCCTGCTGTTCCTTTGTATGGAACCTGTAGTCCACAACAGTCCTTCTCCTGGTGGCATATGGATCTGAATCTCTCCATAGCCTCAGACTTGAGTCCTTCCTGATCTTCATGTTCTCAGCAACTGGATGAGCATCATTGTGATCTGGGATTTTTGGCTTCAGCTTCCTCAAGACATGTGACTCATCATCTTCTTCTTCCATTTCAGCTTCAGGCATTGGGGCCTTGTTCTTTTCCTCAGTAGGGATGTTCCTGGTGCTCCTCTTTGGTTTTGGCTTTGGAGCTGGAGCAGCAGCCTTTGGAGCAGTCTTAGGCTTAGATGGAACAGCCCCTGTCCTGATGGCATCACCCATAAGCTTCTGAGCTTTGGGTGCTGGTGCAACATCTTCTTCCTCTTCCTCTTCAGAATCTCTCATGATTGAGGATCTCCCAAGCACTCTGGCAGTGGTCTTCTTGACCCTCTCTTTCCTCTTCTTCTCTGCCACAACCTGCTCTTTGGGTGCAGATCCCAAAGTCTCTTGAGTGGATGCTCTGGCCTTAGACATTGGAGCTCTCTTGGCAGGAACCTTTTGCTTCATGCCTGGATTGGTGGTAGCAGCTGTGCCATATTCCTTCTTCAGGACTTTTCTCTTTGAGGTGGTTTCTTCTTCCTCAGCCACATAGTCCTCATCCTCTGACTCTGAAGTTCTTTTCTTGCTAGCCCTGGTGGCAGATTTGGGTAAGTTTCTTGGGGTGCTTCTGCTGCCATCATCTGAGCTGCTAGAGGGACTAGTGCCCTCACTCATGTTAACCTGCTCCTCTGACCTGTTCTGGCTGTCACTCTGATCGGACATAATGCAAACACTGACAGCAGACCCTGTGAATGGATATAGATGAGATAGAGTGGATAAGCATCACAAAATGCAGAGGTTTTTGCAAAACAATGAATCAAAAACTTAGTTTTAGTTTTCCACAGAAAGCATTTCGGATCAACCGATTTGTAAACTCGGTGATACCGAAGCAGCTTTTGGAACCTAAACTAGTGAACTCGGTCAGACCGAGTCACCATTTGGTGGCACTGAGACTGCTAGGGTTTCACAAAGTCCTGAACTCGGTCACACCGATTTGCAATTCTCGGTCAGACCGAGAACCACATGTGCAATGGCCTGAGCCGAATCGGTGGTACCGAGTTCCACAACTCGGTGGGTCCGAGATGGTTTCGGCGGAAACCTAACCCTAAAGTTTCAATCCACGACTAAACTACGGAGTGTTTTGACTGGATAGAATGGTTTCAATCATGGCAAGATACATGGCAAAGCAATGTGCTAGGGAATCGGAGATAGAACAACACAGCGATTGAGTTCATACCCTAGTTCGGCGATGAGCTCGCTACGGCGGCAACGACGGGGTTGATTCCTGTTGAAGGTGGCGGAGACCAGCGGCAGGAGGCGGCTGGTGACGAGGAAGACGAACCGGAGACCCTGGAGGTAGAGCGGGCTAAGAGCGGGTCGAGGAGGTTCGGAAAGTTTTCCAAAATTTGACCCGTGGGTATATATAGCCCGACCTTGTCTGTGTGACCAAGTGGAACAACTCGGTGGCACCGAGATTCATAACTGCAAGCAGTTACTGAAACTCGGTGTGATCGAAAAGTTCGAATCGGTTGCACCGAGGTTGAAAACCTAGATCGACTTAGTGATCTCGGTATGACCGAAATGGGTGAATCGGTCAGACCGAAACACACAAAGAAGTTTTGGAAGTTTAAGTCCATGACGAATCGGGGACTCCGAGTGCTCCTTAGACAGAGTGGTTCGAATCTGACTTGATCAAATTTTGTGATGCAGCATGAATAGAGTTTGAGACGAGAAAATCATAGATAGCTAGAGAAGGTTCTTGGGCATTCTTGTCCATCCACATGGCCAAAAGAAAAGGAAACCAATCAATCAAAACAACAAATGGATGTCCTCGAATGAGTAAATTATGCAACCAACATGCTCACACAATAAAATGGCAAATGAAATATGTGGCAAAGCATGCACAAACAATTCTAGCATCTATCAAGCAATTGGCGATGACTAGGTCATCTATATATGAGTATATTGACTTAGGAGTCAAATGAGAACATTTGATCATAGGTTATACTCATCGTTTAAGCACAAGTGGGGTTACCACTTTTACATAATGCGTTGTTGTGTTCACACCATTAGAGTTTCTTTAACTCAATTGTTAGAGTAAAGCTCCCCCTAGATGTGAGATCCCCCCTAAGAGGGATGAACTAACCTTGGGTTTTGTCGATGATGACTTCATGTAGGTGTTGAAGATGTGGATGCTCTATGTTGATGTAGATCATTTGGAGCTATCCTTTGGAGTGAGTTGCACTTTCAATACCTACACGGGTTAGTCCCACAAGGAACAAACAAGGATATCCATAGACATAGAGTGATGCACACACAAGATGATGTCTATGAAAGCTTTAGGTTACCTTGTCCCTTGTCTTACGAACAAGAGGGTTTGTGACTCCTTGAACTAGTGCAAGATGTGGAAGTTGATTGCACTTGTTCTTGCCAAAATGATAAGAGTGAAGTGTATTGGTGGAGTCACCCTCAAGAACTCTCTATTTCTTCTTCTTCGGGATCCACACCATCTTGATGGGAATCCTCGGAGTTGTAGTTGTACTTGATGAAGTGGAACTTGATGTAGTCTTGGGAACCCACTTGACCAAGGCCTTAGGAGCTTCTTCAAATGCATTAATTTCCTCTTGAAGCTTGTCCTTGCCTTTTTGCTTGTGGTCTTGTGGTGGAAGATCATCTTGAGCTTGTGTCCCTTTGTGTGAAGTAGAATCATACTTCTCTTGTTGAGGAACAAACTTCGTCTTGGGGTATTGATCTTCTTCCCACTCAACTCCATTGGCATTGAACTTTCGTTCAAAACCAATACCTTGATTATTCTAGTGCCTTCCTTGCTTGCGTACAATTTCCTCGAATTGCTTGCTCCCGGAAAGGCTCTTGTAAACACCTTTCTCTATAATTCCCTTCAATAAGCTATTTTCTTGCTCAAGTGTAACTTGGCTAAGAGAATCATTAGTGGAATCAAGAGAACTACTAGAAGCAACAACATTGGAT
Source organism: Triticum urartu (assembly GCF_003073215.2). Lineage (NCBI taxonomy): Eukaryota > Viridiplantae > Streptophyta > Magnoliopsida > Poales > Poaceae > Triticum > Triticum urartu. The sequence continues at coordinate 162,568,086 of NC_053027.1, read as the reverse complement.
TTAGCATGATTATTGTTACTACTAGAGGAAGAATCTTTCTTGTTCTTGTTACTAGACTTGACTTGAGGCATGTAAGTGGATAAGAGTAAACGCTTGGCAATGTAAGAAGAACTTTTCTTGCGAAGATCATCATTGATTGACTTTAAGAACCCATGCTCTTGCTCAAGGTTGAGCTTTTCAAAGCATAATTTCTCATGAGTCCTTAAAAGTTCTCGATGATCTCCTAAGATAGTTTCATGAGCTAACTTAAGAGTGCTTAATTCTTTAGTTAGAGACTCAATCTTATCCTTATCATTGTCATTCGTTTCATCATAGTATTCATCACTATAGTTGTCAACTAGTAACTCATCATCACCTAACAAGTCATCTTCATCACTATTGAAATCAACATACTCAGGGTGTGATACCTTTGGACCTTTGGCCATGAAGCATCTTCCAATTCCTTCATTTGGTGAATCAAATATGTCGTAGGAGTTGGTTGACACAAGTGCTAGTCCGGCAACACCTTCATATTGAGTATATTTGGAGTCGGAGTGATAGCTTCTGTCGGAGTAACTGTCGGAGTCGGAGCCGGATACCCATTCACCAACATGGCCCCAATGCCTTGATGACTTATCCTTCCTTTCCGAATCCTTGCTTCTCCGAGGGTGTCTTCGTTCATATCGATCATCCCTACTCCTTCTCTCCCTTGATGGTGATTCTTCTCTTCTACTTCTTCTTTTGGGAGAATCTTCTCTTGTGGGGTGCCGTTCACTCATTGGAGTAGTGTCCGGGTCTTCCACAATTGTAGCAGTTTCACTCTCGACTAGAAGATCTTTTGTCATTGTAGGACCTTGACTTGGTACTTCTTTCCTTGCTTCCACTCTTGTAGAACTTGTTGAAGTTCTTCACCATTAGGCTCAATTCTTCATTGAAGGTTTTTTCTCACTTGATGATGTGGGAGCTTCACATGAGGCTTTGTAAGCACCACTTGACTTGTTATGGAGCTCCTCCTTATCCTTGAGTGACATCTCATGAGCAACAATTCTTCCAATGACTTCTGCTGGCTTGAGATCTTTGTAATTTGGCATCATTTGGATTAATGTGCATACGGTATTGTATTTTCCATCCAAGGCTCTTAGGATCTTCTTGATGATGAATTTGTCGGTCATCTCTTCACTTCCTAAGCCGTCAATCTCATTTGTGATAAGAGCAAGCCTAGAGTACATTTCAGCGACACCTTCACCATCCTTCATTTTGAACTTGTCAAGTTGACTTTGAAGCACATCCAACTTGGATTCCTTGACGGAGTTGGTACCTTCATGCCTGTCAATCAAAGTATCCCAAATTTCCTTTGCATTCTCAAGACGGCTGATTTTGTTGAATTCTTCGGGGCACAATCCGTTGAAGAGGATATCACAAGCTTGAGCATTGTACTGTAGCATCTTCAACTCATCTGCGGTAGCTTCATGATTCGGTTCTCTTCCATCAAATAATTCACCTTGCAAGCCCACACACACAATAGTCCAAACGGCGGGGTTATGTCCAAGAATATGCATTTTCATCTTATGCTTCCAACTAGCAAAATTAGTACCATCAAAGTAAGGACCTCTATGGTGATAATTTCCCTCGCTAGATGCCATACTCTCCTAGGTTGTGAAACCAAGGCTATGACCACCAAAAGCTATGTAAATCAAAGCAAATGGAGACCAAAGCTCTGATACCACTTGTAGGATCGAAAGTATGTCTAGAGGGGGGGGGTGATTAGACTACTTGACCAAATAAAAATCTATCCTTTTCCCAATTTTAGTCTTTGGCAGATTTTAGCTATCTTAGCACAAGTCAAGCAATCATAACACAATTCAAGCAAGCATGCAAAGAGTCTATGAGCAGCGGAAAGTAAAGCATGCAACTTGAAAGAATGTAAAGGGAAGGGTTTGGAGAATTCAAACACAATTGGAGACATGGATGTTTTTGTCGTGGTTCCGATAGGTGGTGCTATCGTACATCCACGTTGATCAACCCACAGAGGGTAACGGTTGCGCGAGTCCACGGAGGGCTCCACCCACGAAGGGTCCACGAAGAAGCAACCTTGTCTATCCCATCATGGCCATCGCCCACGAAGGATTTGCCTCACTAGAGGTAGATCTTCACGAAGTAGGCGATCTCCTTGCCCTTACAAACTCCTTGGTTCAACTCCACAATCTTTGTCGGAGGCTCCCAAGTGACACCTAGCCAATCTAGGAGACATCACTCTCCAAGAAGTAACAAATGGTGTGTTGATGATGAACTCCTTGCTCTTGTGCTTCAAATGATAGTCTCCCCAACACTCAACTCTCTCTCACAGGATGTGGATTTGGTGGAAAGAAGATTTGAGTGGAAAGCAACTTGGGAAGGCTAGAGATCAAGATTCATATGATAGGAATGGAATATCTTGGCCTCAACACATGAGTAGGTGGTTCTTTCTCAGAACATGTGTATTGGAAGTGTAGGTATGTTCTGATGGCTCTCTCCACGAATGAAGAGTGGGTGGAGGGGTATATATAGCCTCCACACAAAAACTAACCGTTACACATAATTTACCATTCTCAGTGAGGCCGAATGGAGAAACTCGGTCAGACCGATTCAGCAAACCTAGTGACCGTTAGGATTTTCGGTGGGACTGAGATGCAACTCAGTAGGACCGATATGGTTAGGGTTAGGGCATAACGTAATCTCGGTGTGACCGATTAACAAACTCGGTGGGACCGATTTTGGTAATAAGCTAACAAGAGAGTTGGTCATGTAAACTCGGTGTGACCGATCGCTCATTTTGGTGGGACCGAAATGTTACGAAAGAGAAACAGAGAGTTTACATTGCAATCTCGGTGGGATCGATCGCTCATCTCGGTAGGACCGAAACGTTACAAAGGGAAACAGAGAGATTACAACCCCATCTCGGTGTGACCGAGATCCCTATCGGTGAGACCGATTTGCCTAGGGTTTCTGGCAGTGGCTATGACATTTGAAACTCGGTGGCGCCGGATAGAAAGAATCGGTGGGGCCGAGTTTGACTTTTGGTTTAGGTCATATGTGGATGTGGGAAGGTAGTTGAGGGTTTTGGAGCATATCACTAAGCACTATGAAGCAAGAACCTCATTAAACAACACCTCATCCCTCCTTTATAGTATTGGCTTTTCCTATAGACTCAATGTGATCTTGGATCACTAAAATATAAAATGTAGAGTCTTGAGCTTTGAGCTTGAGCCAATCTTTTTGTCCTTAGTATTTTGAGGGGTCCACTTTCCTTATCCATGCCATGCCATTCATTGAGCTTTTCCTGAAATATTAATCTTGGAATAGCATTAGCTCAATGAGCTATATGTTGTTAGGAATTACCAAAACCACCTAGGGATAGTTGCACTTTCAGTAACCCTTTACGACGAACCTTTTTTATCACCTCCATAATCGAGAAACATATCCTTATTCCACTAAGGATAATTTTGACTGCTGTCCAGTGATCTACTCCTAGATCACTATTGTACTCCCTTGCCAAAAACAGTGTAGGGTATACAATAGATCTGGTACACAGAATGGCATATTTTATAGAACCTATGGCCAAGGCATAGGGAATGACTTTCACTCTCTTTCTATCTTCTGCCGTGGTTGGGCTTTGAGTCTTACTTAGTTTCACACATTGTAACATAGGCAAGAACTCATTCTTTGACTATTCCATTTCGAACTACTTCAAAATCTTGTCAAGGTATGTACTCATTGAAAAACTTATCAAGCGTCTTGATCTATCTCTATAGATCTTGATGCTCAATATGTAAGTAGCTTCACTGAGGTCTTTCTTTGAAAAAAACTCTGTTCAAACACTCCTTTATGCTTTGCAAAATAATTCTACATTATCTCCGATCAACAATATGTCATTCACATATACTTATCAGTAATGCTGTAGTGCTCCCACTCACTTTCTTGTAAATACACGCTTCACCGCAAGTCTGTATAAAACTATATGCTTTGATCAACTTATCAAAGCGTATATTCCAACTCCGAGATGCTTGCACCAGTCCATAGATGGATCGCTGGAGCTTGCATATTTTGTTAGCACCTTTAGGATTGACTAAACTTTCTTGTTGCATCATATACGACTCTTCTTTAATAACTCCATTAAGGAATATAGTTTTGTTTATCCATTTGCCAGATTTCATAAAATGTGGCAATTGCTAACATGATTCGGACAGACTTAAGCATAGATACGAGTGAGAACCTCTCATCGTAGTCAACACCTTGAACTTGTCAAAAACCTTTTGCGACAATTCTAGATTTGTAGATAGTAACACTACTATCAGCGTCCGTCTTCCTCTTGAAGATCCATTTAATCTCAATGGCTCGCCCATCTTTCGGCAAGTCAATCAAAGTCCATACTTTGTTCTTATACATGGATCTCATCTCAAATTTCATGGCCTCAAGCCATTTCGCAGAATCTGGGCTCATCATCACTTCCTCATAGTTCGTAGGTTCATCATGGTCAAGTAACATGACCTCCAGAACAGGATTACCGTACCACTCTGGTGCGGATCTCACTCTGGTTTACCTACGAGGTTCGGTAGTAACTTGATCTGAAGTTACATGATCATCATCATTAGCTTCCTCACTAATTGGTGTAGTAGTAACAGGAACAGATTTCTGTGATGAACTACTTTAAAATAAGGGAGCAGGTACAGTTACCTCATCAATTTCTACTTTCCTCCCACTCACTTCTTTCGAGTGAAACTCCTTCTCTAGAAAGGATCCATTCTCAGCAATGAATATCTTGCCTTCAGATCTGTGATAGAAGGTGTACCCAACATTTTCTTTTGGGTATCCTATGAAGACGCACTTCTCCGATTTGGGTTTGAGGTTATCAGGTTGACACTTTTTCACATCAGCATTGCAACCTCAAACTTTAAGAAATGACAGCTTAGGTTTCTTGCCAAACCATAGTTCATACAGTGCATCTCAACGGATTTAGATGGTGCCCCATTTAACGTGAATGTAGCTGTCTCTAATGCATAACCCCAAAACGATAGTGGTAAATCGGTATGAGACATCATAGATCGCACCATATCTAATAAAGTACGGTTACGACGTTCGGACACACCATTACACTATGGTGTTCCAGGTGGCGTGAGTAGTGAAACTATTTCACATTGTTTTAACTGAAGGCCAAACTCATAACTCAAATATTTTACTTCTGCGATCATATTGTAGAAACTTTTATTTTTGTTACGATGATTCTCCACTTCACTCTGAAATTCTTTGAACTTTTGAAATGTTTCAGACTTGTGTTTCATCAAGTATATATACTCATATCTGCTCAAATCATATGTGAAAATCAGAAAATAATGATACCTGCCACGAGCCTCAATATTCATCGGACCACATACATCAGTATGTATGATTTCCAACAAATCTGTTGCTCGCTCCATTGTTCTGGAGAACAGAGTCTTAGTCATCTTGCCCATGAGGCATGGTTCGCAAGCATCAACTGATTCATAATCAAGTGATTCCAAAAGCCCATCAGCATGGATTTTCTTCATGCGCTTTACACCAATATGACCTAAACATCAGTGCCACAAATAAGTTGCACTATCATTATTAACTTTGCATCTTTTGGCTTCAATATTATGAAAATGTGTGTCACCAAGATCAAGATCCAACAAGCCATTTTCATTGGGTGTATGACCATAGAAGGTTTTATTCATGTAAACAGAACAACAATTATTCTCTAACTTACATGAATAACCGTATTGCAATAAACATGATCCAATCATATTCGTTCTCAGCGCAAACACTAAATAACATTTATTTTAGGTTTAACACTAATCCCGAAAGTATAGGGAGTGTGCAATGATGATCATATCAATCTTGGAACCATTTCCAATAGACATCGTCACTTCACCCTTAACTAGTCTCTGTTCATTCTGCAACTCCCGTTTCGAGTTACTATTCTTAGCAACTGAACTAGTATCAAATACTGAGGGGTTGCTATAAACACTAGTAAAGTACACATCAATAACATGTATATCAAATATACCTATGTTCACTTTGCCATCCTTCTTATCTGCCAATTACTTGGGGTAGTTCCGCTTCCAGTGACCAGTCCCTTTGCAGTAGAAGCACTCAGTTTCAGGCTTAGGTCCAGACTTGGGTTTTTTCACTTGAGCAGCAACTTGCTTGCCGTTCTTCTTGAAGTTCCCCTTTCTTCCCTTTGTCCCTTTACTTGAAACTAGTGGTTTTGTTTACCATCAACACTTGATGATTTTCTTGATTTCTACCTTCATCGATTTCAGCATCACAAAGAGCTTGGGAATCGTTTCTGTTATCCCTTGCATATTATAGTTCATCACGAAGTTCTACTAACTTGGTGATGGTGACTAGAGAATTCTGTCAATCACTATTTTATCTGGAAGATTAACTCCCACTTGATTCAAGAGATTGTAGTACCCAGACAATCTGAGCACATGCTCACTGCTTGAGCTATTCTCCTCCATCTTTTAGCTATAGAACTTGTTGGAGACTTCATATCTCTCAACTCGGGTATTTTCTTGAAATCTTAACTTCAACTCCTGGAACATCTCATATGGTCCATGACGTTCAAAACGTCTTTGAAGTCCCGATTCTAAGCTGTTTAAGCATGGTGCACTAAACTATCAAGTAGTCATCATATTGAGCTAGCCAAACATTCATAACATCTGCATCTGCTCCTGCAAGAGGTTTGTCACCTAGCGGTGCATCAAGAACATAATTCTTCTATGCAGCAATGAGGATAAACCTCAGATCATGGATCCAATCCACATCATTGCTACTAACATATTTCAACTTAGTTTTCTCTAGGAACATATCAAAAATAAAACAGGGGAGCTAAAAGCGAGCTATTGATCTACAACATAGATATACTAATACTACCAGGACTAAGTTCATGATAAATTTAAGTTCAATTAATCATATTACTTAAGAACTCCCACTTAGATAGACATCACTCTAATCTTCTAAGTGATCACGTGATCCATATTAACTAAACCATGTCCGATCATCACATGAGATGGAGTAGTTTCAATGGTGAACATCACTATGTTGATCATATCTACTATATGATTCACGCTCGACCTTTCGGTCTCAGTGTTCTGAGGCCATATCTGTTATATGCTAGGCTCGTCAAGTTTAACCTGTGTATTCCGCGTGTGCAACTGTTTTGCACTCGTTGTATTTGAACATAGAGCCTATCACACCCGATCATCATGTGGTGTCTCAGCACGAAGAACTTTCGCAACGGTGCATACTCAGGGAGAACACTTGTACCTTGATAATTAGTGAGAGATCATCTTATAAAGCTACCGTCGAACTAAGCAAAATAAGATGTATAAAAGATAAACATCACATGCAATCAAAATATGTGACATGATATGGCCATCATCATCTTGTGCCTTTGATCTCCATCTCCAAAGCACCGTCATGATTTCCATCATCACTGGCATGACACCATGATCTCCATCATCTTGATCTATATCAATGTGTCGTCACATGGTCGTCTCGCCAACTATTGCTCTTGCAACTATTGCTATCGCATAGCGATAAAGTAAAGCAATTATTTGGCGCTTGCATCTTATGCAATAAAGAGACAACCATAAGGCTTCTGCCAGTTGCCGATAACTTCAACAAAACATGATAATCTTATACAACAACTTATATCTCATCACATCTTGACCATATCACATCACAACATGCCCTGCAAAAACAAGTTAGACGTCCTCTACTTTGTTGTTGCAAGTTTTACGTGGCTGCTACGGGCTAACCAAGAACCGTTCTTACCTACGCATCAAAACCACAACGATAGTTTGTCAAGTTAGTGATGTTTTAACCTTCTCAAGGACCGGGCGTAGCCACACTCGGTTTAACTAAAGTTGGAGAAACTGACACCCGCCAGCCACCTATGTGCAAAGCACGTCAATAGAACCAGTCTCGCATAAGCGTATGCGTAATGTCGGTCCGGGCCGCTTCATCCAACCAAACCGCCGAACCAAAGTGTGATATGCTGGTAAGCAGTATGACTTATATCACCCATAACTCACTTGTGTTCTACTCGTGCATATCACATCAACCCATAAAACCTGGCTCGGATGCCACTGTTGGGGAACGTAGTAATTTCAAAAAAATTCCTACGCACACGCAAGATCATGGTGATGCATAGCAACGAGAGGGGAGATTGTGTCCACGTACCCTCGTAGACCAAAAGCGGAAGCGTTTGCACAATGCGGTTGATGTAGTCGTACGTCTTGACGATCCGTCCGATCAAGTACCGAACGCACGACACCTCTGAGTTCTGCACACGTTCAACTCGATGACATCCCTCAAACTCCGATCTAGCCGAGTGTTGAGGGAGAGTTTCGTCAGCACGACGGCGTTGTGACGATGATGATGTTCTACTGACGTAGCGCTTCGCCTAAGCACCGCTACGATATGATCAAGGTGGATTATGGTGGAGGGGGGCACCACACATGGCTAAGAGATCAAGAGATCAATTGTTGTGTCTATGGGGTGCCCCCTGGCCACGTATATAAAGGAGTGGAGGAGGGGAGGGGCCGGCCCTCTCTATGGCGCGCCCTAGGGGAGTCCTACTCCCACCGGGAGTAGGATTCCCCCTTTCCTAGTAGAACTAGGAGCCCTTCCAAGTAGTAGGAGTAGGAGAGAAGGAAAGGGAAAAGAGAAGAGAATGAAGGAGGGGGCGCAGCCCTTCCCCCTAGTCCAATTCGGACTAGGACTTGGGGGGGGGGGGCCTGCCTCTCTCTCTTTCCCCTAAAGCCCAATAAGGGCCATACACTCCCCGGCGAATTCCTGTAACTCCCCGGTACTCCGATAAATACCTGAATCACTCGGAACCTTTCCGATGTCCGAATATAGTCGTCCAATATATCGATCTTTACGTCTCGACCATTTCGAGACTCCTCGTCATGTCCCCGATCTCATCCGGGACTCCAAACTACCTTCGGTACATCAAAACACATAAACTCATAATATAACCGTCATCGAACTTTAAGCGTGCGGACCCTACGGGTTCGAGAACTATGTAGACATGACCGAGACACGTCTCTGGTCAATAACCAATAGCGGAACCTGGATGCTCATATTGGCTCCTACATATTCTACGAAGATCTTTATCGGTCAAACCGCATAACAACATACGTTGTTCCCTTTGTCATCGGTATGTTACTTGCCCGATATTCGATCGTCGGTATCTCAATACCTAGTTCAATCTCGTCACCGGCAAGTCTCATTACTTGTTCCGTAATACATCATCCTACAACTAACTCATTAGTTGCAATGCTTGCAAGGCTTATAGTGATGTGCATTACCGAGTGGGCCCAGAGATACCTCTCCGACAATCGGAGTGACAAATCCTAATCTCGAAATACGCCAACCAAAGAGTACCTTCGGAGACACCTATAGAGCACCTTTATAATCACCCAGTTACGTTGTGACGTTTGGTGGCACACAAAGTGTTCCTCCGATAAACGGGAGTTGCATAATCTCATAGTCATAGGAACATGTATAAGTCATGAAGAAAGCAATAGCACCAAACTAAACGATCAAGTGCCAAGCTAACAGAATGGGTCAAGTCAATCACATCATTGTCCTAATGGTGTGATCCCGTTAATCAAATGACAACTCATGTGTATGGTTAGGAAACATAACCATCGTTGATCAACGAGCTAGTCAAGTAGAAGCATACTAGTGACACTCTGTTTGTCTATGTATTCACACATGTATTATGTTTCCGGTTAATATAATTCTAGCATGAATAATAAACATTTATCATGATATAAGGAAATAAATAATAACTTTATTATTACCTATAGGGCATATTTCATTCATATTGGATATACATGTCATTGATGTGTACTTTACTAGTGTTTATAGCAACCTCTCAGTATTTGATACTGGTTCAGTTGCTAAGAGTAGTAACTCGAAACGGGAGTTGCAAAATAAGCAGAGACTAGTTAAGGACGAGGTGATGATGTGAGTTGGAAGTGATTCCAAGGTTGATAAGATCACCATCGCACACTCCCTATACCTTCGGGATCAGTGTTGAACCTAAAATAAATGTTATTTGGTGTTTGCGTTGAGCATAATATGATTGGATCATGTTTATTGCAATACGATTATTCATTTAAGTCAAAGAATAATTGTTGTTCTACTTACATGAATAAAAACTTCTATGGTCATACACCCAAGGTGAATGGTTTATTGAATCTCGATCATAGTGATACATATATTCATAATATTGAAGCTGAAAGATGCAAAGTTAATAATGATAGTGCAACTTATATGTGGCATGATAACCCACAAGTATAGGGGATCGCAATAGTTTTTGAGGGTAGAGTATTCAATTCAAATTTATTGATTCGACACAAGGGGAGCCAAAGAATATTCTCAAGTGTTAGCAACTGAGTTGTCAATTCAACCACACCTGGAAACTTAATATCTGCAACAAAGTATTTAGTAGCAAAGTAATATGATAGTAGTGGTAACGGTAGCAAAAGTAATGTTTTTGGTATTTTTTAGTGATGATAGCAATAGCAATGGAAAAGTAAATAAGCGAAGAACAATACATGGAAAGCTCGTAGGCAATGGGACGGTGATAGAGAATTATGCTGGATGCGGTTCATCATGTAACAGTCATAACCTAGGGTGACACAAAACTAGATCCAATTCATCAATGTAATGTAGGCATGTATTCCGAATATAGTCATACATGCTTTGTAGAAGAACTTGCATGACAACTTTTGTCCTACCCTCCCGTGGCAGCGGGGTCCTAGTGGAAACTAAGGGATATTAAGGCCTCCTTTTAATAGAGTACCGGACCAAAGCATTAACACATAGTGAATACATGAACTCTTCAAACTACGATCATCACGGAAGTGGTCCCGATTATTGTCACTTCGGGGTTGCTGGATCATAACACATAGTAGGTGACTATAGACTTGCAAGATAGGAACAAGAACTCACATATATTCATGAAAACATAATAGTTTCAGATCTGAAATCATGACACTCGGGCCCTAGTGACAAGCATTAAGCATAGCAAAGTCATAGCAACATCAATCTCAGAACATAGTGGATACTAGGGATCAAACCCTAACAAAACTAACTCGATTACATGATAAATCTCATCCAACCCATCACCGTCCAGCAAGCCTACGATGGAATTACTCACGCACGGCGGTGAGCATCATGAAATTGGTGATGGAGGATGGTTGATGATGACGATGGCGATGGATTCCCCTCTCGGGAGCCCCGAACGGACTCCAGATCAGCCCTTCCGAGAGAGTTTAGGGCTTGGCGGCGGCTCCGTATCGTAAAACCCGATGAATCTTTCTCCCTGATTTTTTTCTCTCCGAACACGAATATATAGAGTTGGAGTTGAGGTCGGAGAAGCTCCAGGGGCCCCACGAGGTAGGGGGCGCGCCCCCACCTTCATGGCTAGGGTGTGGGCCCCCTGGCCTTGATCTTTTGCCAGTATTTTTTATTATTTCCAAAAATACGCTCTGTGGAGTCTCAGGTCATTCCGAGAACTTTTGTTTCTGCACATAAATAACACCATGGCAATTCTGCTGAAACAGCGTCAGTCCGGGTTAGTTCCATTCAAATCATGCAAGTTAGAGTCCAAAACAAGGGCAAAAGTGTTTGGAAAAGTAGATGCGACGGATATGTATCAACTCCCCCAAGCTTAAACCTTTGCTTGTCCTCAAGCAATTCAGTTGACAAACTAAAAGTGATAAAGAAAAACTTTTACAAACTCTGTTTGCTCTTCTTGTTTTAAATATGTAAAGCCAGCATTCAAGTTTTCAGCAAAGATTATGAACTAATCATATTGACAATAACTCTCAGGTCTCATGTTTACTCATATCAATGGCATAATCAACTAGCGAGCAATAATAATAAATATCGGATGACAACACTTTCTCAAATCAATCATACACTACAGGAATCAGCTATTTTGCCGTCTGCCACGGCGGACGGCAAAGGCATGAACGGCGGACGGCAAAGGCCTTTGCCGTCAGCCGCGGACGGCAAAAGGCTCCGGCAAAGTAGGCTACGGTAAACAGCTACTTTGCCGTCTGCTTCCTGGCGGCTGACGGCAAAGGCCCTTTGCCGTCTGCGACGGATGGCAAAGAGAGCGGACGGCAATTATTGCGCTGTCAGTCCGTTAAGTGGCTAACGGAAGGCCTTTGCCATCCGCCGCTGACGGCAAAATTTCTAGTGTCTTTGACGTCCGCCGTATGATGTCATCTACACGTCACTACATGGCAGGTTCTTTGCTGTCTGCCACTGATGGCAAAGTGCAGGTTCTTTGCCGTCTGCCACTGATGGCAAAGTCTTTGTCGTCTGCCACTGTAGGCAAACTGACCAAATGGGTCAGCTCCCAGGAAGCACAGCTGGATGCCACGTGTCTTCTTTGCCGTCCGCGGCAGACGGCAAAGAGCCCGTTGCCGTCGGTGGCAGACGGCAAAGAGCCTGCATATTGGCTCTTTTATCTGTTTTTTATTAAATCCAACAATTTTCATCACAAATATATATGACATATATAGATATATTTCAAAAGGCCATTACAGAGCAAACATATAAGATATCCAACACATAACTTCATCATCCAACCATATATATTACATGCATAGTTCCATCATACATAACAAGTTCAACATAGAGGCATCCAACCATATATATTACAATAGTTTCATCCAACGATACATGCATAGTTCAACGATACAAAAGAAACAGAGAAAGGGATAAGGAGCACTCCATCTATGCAAGCTTTCGTCAAGTGAATGAAATCTGCAAAATGAAAAATAAGAAAGTTAGAACAAGAAGAGTAGAACAAGAAGAAGAGTAGAACAAGAAGAAGACTAGAACAAGAAGAGTAGAACAAGAAGAAGACTAGAACAAGAAGAGTATGTCATTTATGAGCTAACTTACGTGAAATGGATCATATATGAGCTAACTAAGTTGAAATGGGTCGTTTATGAGCTATCTAAGGTGAAATGGATCATTTATGAGCTAACTTAGTTGAAATGGGTCGTTTATGAGCTAACTAAGGTCAAATGGATCGTTTTTGAGGTAACTAAGGTGAAATGGATCGTTTTTAGCTAACTTAGGTGAAATGGATCATTTATGAGCTAACTTAGTTGAAATGGATCGTTTTTAGCTAACTTAGGTGAAATGGATCATTTATGAGCTAATTTAGTTGAAATGGATCTTTTTGAGCTAATGAGGTGAAATGGATCATTTAAGAGCTAATTTAGGTGAAATGGATCGTTTTTAGCTAACTTGGTGAAATGGATCGTTTATGAGCTAAATTAGTTGAAATGGATCGTTTATGAGATAACCTAGGTAAGATGGGTCATTTTGGAGTTAACCTAGGTGAAATGGGTCATTTTAAAGCTAACGTAGGTAAAATGGATCATTTAGGAGCTAATCTAGGTAAAATGGGTCATTTTTGAGCTAATTTGGATGAACTGGATCATTTATAAGCTAACCTAGGTAAATGGGTCATTTTAGAGCTAACTTAGGTAAAATGGATCGTCTATGAGCTAACTAAGCTAATTATGCAATTTTTGACATAAGTAAGCTAAGTATAGATCGTTTTAGAGATAACTTAGGTACAATGGATGGTTTTGGAGGTCAGTAAGCTTATTAAGTCATTTTGGAGGAGAAGAAGCTAAGTCTAGGTCATTATGGTAAGCATTGGAGGAAATAAAGCTAAGTCTAGGTCTTTATGCATGTGTTAAGCAAAACACTAGATAAACTTACCAAGATCCAGGAGGTGTAGGAGCGGGGTGGCTCGTGTCGGTAGCTGGAGAAGGATCGTGCGATGCTTGTCTGGAGTTACGCTGCACCAAAGATCATTTCCAATGTCTTGTTAGCATGATGACACTCAAATGTTAAGACTAGCAAGTAATGTCCATTCAAATAAAACTCACCGTGGTCCCAGGAGCAATCACTGGCATCGGCGGAGCGGTCTGACCTGTCTTATCGCACACAGACTGCACATTTGGTTTTGACGACTCAGTCATACTAGTTAGTAATGAGACAAACACTACATGAATGTTTTGGCTAATCTGCAGAAGAAACTTACCACAAGGAGCTCGTACATGGCCCTTGCCTGCATGTCATTCCGTGCCCTCTCCTCCTCCATCATCTTTGTCGTCCTCTCCTCCAACTCCCGCTGCCTCTCCGCCGCCTCTGCCAGAAGTTTCTCTGTTCTATCTCTCTCACTCTGTATAGCAACCTGCAACACCACTCACATGACTATTTGTAATCATTGATGGAAGCGCACACAATGTAATGGAGAAAGATAACTGAGTACGTATGACTAACCTTGATGGCGAGTTGCACTGGCCGTTCACGAGGCCTTATCTCAAGAGCGGAGCTTGACTGGCGCGCCTTGATCTCCGGGAGAGTGCTAGGACAACGGATAAGTCCATCTCCAATGGCTATGGAGCCATGGGACCTCCCGCCACCAGATATCATCACCAGCTCTGGATCAATGGGACCCTGGCTCGGGTTAAAGTCCTCCCCTTTCCTCGCCTTCCCCTCATCTCTATATCTCATGAGCTTGTTGTGGGAGGAGATGTTGGTGAAGTTGTTTGCATCATCGATGTCAGACTGAGAGAAAGCCTCGACTTTCTTGAAAGAGGAAGTGTGGGCCATGGCATACAGGTCGTACACCTCTGGCATCTTATCCGCCTTATTGTAGCGTGCCTGAAAGAGAGAAACAATGAAAATTAGTAATTAAAGGGCTCAAGCTAGCATGATGAATGAATTGCATGAATCATGAAGCAAACCACATACCCAGTTGCGCCCGAACTGATATAAGTTGGAGCTGCCTTGATGGTGTGGCACACCTTCCATTTGGGCACGTTTGTACTTGGCCTCGTTGTGGAGGGCTAGCCATTGTTTTGAGCACCACTCATCGACCAACACCTCCCAACAATCCATCCGATCCGCACACCATCTCGGAGGCGCCTAAGTCAGCAAATAGAAACTTGAGCGCTACGGCTAAGAATTACTAAATGAAGGAACTTAAGTAGAGAAGGCCTTAAGAATTACCTTCATGTACTGCTCCTTACTCAGGAACTTATCGCGGCACGCCGGCTTGGTCTTCTTGATACCACGCAAGGCGTAGTAGTCTCGAACAGCCTGCACTCGAGCCTCGTGCCGTAAGTTCTGGAGTAGGCGCTTGCAGACGTTCTCGATAACATGTGCCGCGTCCTCCTCGTATCCCTCCTCACACCTGTAGAATGTCTGCAATCAAATGAGACAATATTGATTAGTACAATTAATAACTAGCTAGTTGAAGATTTTTAAATGTGTAAAGGAGAAATTACCCAGAACTTTCTGATCACCATGTCTGCCCTCATGTCGCACACGACACCGTCGATAATCTCATCCGGCGGGGCCGGGGCAGCCACGTAGTGCTCCCAACTCAATCCAAGCTCTGGAAGCCGACCCTCACCAGGCAACGTGACAAACCCCAGGAAGTTTTGTCGGCAAAGAACTCCAAGGACGGAGTTGGGCCGGCGAACACTATGATGGTGGTCCCAACCCCGGCAGCATGACAAGGCCAACGCATTAGTTATTTGAAGAAACGTGAATGCAGAAGGTACAAAAATATTAAATGCACTTACGTACCTCTCCCCATCAGGGAAAATCAACCACCTCTGCTCGCGGGTCACCGGCACGGACGGGAGCCGTGTAGCACCACGCTGGTAGACGTTGCCCCCCTCCTCCCCCTCCTCATCAGTCGGCTCCCCGCCATCATCAGCATGGCCACTCGGCTCCCCGCCATGCTCAGGCTGACCCGACCAGGTACCCCATCCAGATGTGTGCTCCTCCGGGGTCTCAGGCTGACCCGACCAGGCCGAAGACTCGTGGACCGGAGGCTCGTGGACCGGAGTCCGTGCAGCCTCCTCCTCAGACGAGTCCACCCTAGCAGTCACGTGCTCGGGTGAAACAGCTGGGGGCGGTGGCGAGGAAGGCGCCGTACGAGTCACCCTACCTCCTCTCCCGCGACCACGTGCTCCAACTCCTCTCTTCTTCTTACCTCGTCCCCTGCTGGGCACCACGGTCGACGAAGAAGGGCCCGGTGGTGTCGCCATATTATCCAGCAACGCTCGGCGGAGAGGTGCGTGTGGAATGGAAGACCTCGCACCATGCGCCGACGAAGAAGGGGCCTCGGCGCGCTCCTGACCAGCGCCCACCATCTTTCAACACCTGCCATGACAAAGAATAAACGAAATTAGTACAACATAAAAAAGTACCGACATGAATAATAATATGTATATCACTTAAGAGCCAACGACCTGAAGCCAACGAAACTCAAGAGCTCCCTTGCATGTGGGGCACGGGAACCTTCCATGCACACACCAGCCAACGAATAGCGCATACGCCGGCAAGTCATGCGTCGAGTACATGTACCAGACACGCATTATGAAGTTCTGTTTGCTAAAGGCGTCGTATGTCTTGAACCCATTATCCCAGGCTTCTTGCAATTCGTCCTTAAGCGGCTGCATGTACACATTCATATTTTTGCCCGGATAGTTGGGTCCTGGAATTATCAACGTCAGGAAAATGTTCTTTCTTTGCATAATCTGTCCGGGGGGGAGATTGAGTGGAAAGACAAATACGGGCCAACAACTGTATTGGGCTGCCGTCATACCAAACACACTGAACCCATCCGTGCTGATGCCGACTTGAGGATGCCTCGGATCTGCCGCTTTTTCAGCATGTAATTCATCAAACTTTTTCCACGCAACACCATCTGATGTGTGTACCATCATCAGATTCCCATCTGCATCTAGTTCGGTTCTTTTGCCTGTTTTGTGCCATGTCATCTGTCTGGCCGTCTCTTCGACCATGAAAAGACGTTGAAGTCTTGGTACGATTGGCATATACCGAGGAACACTAACGGGGATTTTGGTCTGTGTCTTCTCACCCATACCGTTGTCTACCACAATATACCTGGAAGACTTGCAAATGGGACAATAGTTCAAGTCCGCATAGTCAAGCCTAAATAAGGCACATCCTTTCTCACAGGCATGTATCTTCTCATAGGGCATCTTCAGTGCACGGAGGATTTTGTCCGACTGGTACAGGTTTGCAGGAATTACATGGCCTTTGGGTAGAAAGCGTCCAAATACTATCATAATTGTGTCATAGCATTCTCTGCCCAAGTTGAACTGAGCCTTCAGAGCCATTACTTGTGAGATGGCATCCAACTGACAAAGCTCAGTGTGCTCGTGGAGCGGACGTTTCGAAGACTCCAACATTTCATTGAAGGCCTTTGCAGATTCCTCCATCTCCTCGTCCGAATCCCGAGCATCATCATAGCCTTGCACCATGTTTTCCATCCCGGTACCATGCTCGTCGGTGCGACGACGATCCACCTCAGCTCGGTCACGTTGGGCACACTCACCATGAAATGTCCACACCGTATAATCGGGCGTAAAACCACTCTTCTGCAGGTGTTTGCCCATTTCAGCCTCTGTCTTCTTTTCCCAATTGCCGCACCGGAAATAGGGGCACCAGGTTTTCTTTTGGCCATTTGCAAATGCAGCTTGCACAAACCCCTTAGTTTTTGTGAACCATTCAGCGCTCCATTTGTTCTGACCAGTGTGACCGGTATACATCCAAGCACGGTCACTCATCTTGACTTTCAGAGCTACTGGACACACAACAATTATATATGTAATTCACCATGTATATATTCATTAGTTGATCTACTTTGTCAATTTTATTACGTCCATGCAACCTACACTCTAATAGGTAATGATAGCTCCTAATCCCACCCGTGTATGTGTAGATTGGGTTCATTTTCCCATGCTATGCTCCGGATCCGACGCAAAATTTCGGCAGCACCTCCCCGCTGTTCTCCTGATACACGTCTCTGCAATAAACAGAGAGGATGTGTACCCGGAGAACAACAGGGGAGGCACTGACGAAATATATGCGTCGGATCCGGAGCAAAGCATATGGGAAAATGAACCCAATCTACACATACTCGGGCTGTCCATGGATAGCGTTGGACAATTCGAAAGAATCAAGGTTATAAATATGCAAATGCATGCATATTTTGGTTACGCATACTGATGATTCAAGACACATATATAGCTAGCTATCAAGTTTCATCGGAATAGATCAAATAATTAATGGGGGAGGAGGACTTGTCATTTGTGCTCACCCACGAACGAAGGGGCAGAGCTCGTCAAACGCACGGCGAGGTCGTCGAACACCAAACCTCGCAGCGATGAAACAACTGCACATTTAAAACTACACGATCAACACAATTATATATGATGTTTTTCATAACAAAATCGAAAAATATATGACCTAACTAATAATTCACAAATATATGACCCCGTCGGCCTCTGGAAGGCCAAAGAACACCTTTTCGGGAGGTGTCGGTGGTCGGGGTGTCCTGTCGGTGTCGGGGTGCCATGTCGGTGTCGGGGTGCCATGTCGGTGTCGGGGTGCTGTTTCGGGGTCGGGGGGTCGGGGTGTCGTGTCGGGGTGCCGGGTCGGGGTCGGGGTGCCGTGTCGGGTTAGTTTTTTTTCCTCTTTTTTCCTTTTCTTCTTCTTCATATTCTTCCTTTTCTTCCTTTTTTCCTCCTCCTCCTCCTCCTCCTTCTTCTTCTTCTTCTTCTTCTTCTTCCTCCTTTCCTTTTTCCTCTTCTTCTTCTCCTCCTCTCCTCTTTTTTCTTCTTCTTCTTCTTCCTCTTCTTCTTTTTTCTTCTCCTCCTCCTCCTCCTCTTCTTCTTCCTTTCCTTTTTCCTCTTCTTCTTCTCCTCCTCTCCTCTTTTTCTCTTCTTCTTCTTCTTCTTTCCTCAAACTAAACTAAACCTAAAACTAAACCTAAAACTAAAACTAAAACTAAAACTAAAACTAAATCTAAACTAAACATAAACCTAAAACTAATAAAACAGAAAAAAGGAAAAAACTAAATCTAAACCTAAAACTAAACTAAAACTAAACCTAAAACTAAAACTAAAACTAAATCTAAACTAAAACTAAAAAGGAAAAAAACAGAAAAAAGGAGGGGGGCTCACTTGGGGCAGGGCCGGTGGAGGAGGGGGCGGGGGGACGGAGGCCGGTGGAGGAGCTGGCCGGGGCGCGGGGCGGCCTGGGGCGGCGGGGGGCCGGGGCCGGGGCGGGGGGGGGGGGGGGCGGGGGCGGCGGGGGCGGGGGGGGGCGAGTGGTGGGAGCGGTGGTGCGCGGCGGGCGGCGGCGGCGGTAGGGTGGGAAGTGGTGGCGGGGCGTGTACAGAGAGTAACGGGCGGGGGGTACGGGCGGTAGGGTGGGAGTTGCCGGGTAGTTTTTTTTAGACGCCGGGTTTTCCCGAAAAACCGTTCGGTTTTTCCGACGGTTTTGTTCGTTTTTTAGTTTCGGTTTTTTTAAATAGACCGGTTTTTCCGATTTATTTAAATAGCGAGCGTTCGTTCATTCGTTCTAGCGAGCGTTCGTCGTTTTTCTTTTCTCGGATTAAATCCGTGATTTTTCTGATCGCGATTCCTGATCCGATTTTCGTTTTAGTATAACTTTTCGCTCGTTTATCGGAATCAAGCGATTCAAGCGCCTGGAGTTTCATCTCGAAACCCTCTATCCGTTTAACCAACTTAAACAAGTTTTTGCCACTGTAAAAATTGCCATAGATCCAGAATAGTAAAAGAAGTTTTTGATTCTTTTTGCAAACCAGAGTTCTTAAGTTGAATCTTCTGGTTAGATCTCTTATTTGAGTTTTACATGTGCATTAGATGAATATTTATTGTATGCTTGTTTGTTTCTCTGCGATAGAATATCCGGAGTGCGCTGCCTGTTACTTCGAATCTCTAGGTTTCGCGAATCATCAGCAAGGCAAGTAACACTTTGATCATACCTCCTACTACCCAGTTTTATTGCATGAGATCAATCCTCAAACATTGCATGATTAGGATCTAATTAAATTGTGGGATGGGAAGTAGTTGAGGTAGTACCTATTACCAGTTATATTATCAAACCTTTGGGAGTTACTTCTACGTTTTCCTATTATGCCATGCTATGCTAGTAGACGTGGGTTGGGTGAGTGATATCCATGACAGATGTGAGTTTGTTAATTAATGGTTTATCTAAGGTGGCAACTTAAACACACATCTGGGTGGATTGAGGTACCTGGGTATTCCAGGATTGCCTGTTTTTCTTTATGGACCGCCACCCAGGCCCAAAGGGATCATGAGATTTTTCATACTAGAAACTTTCGTGTGCAGCCACAAGCTATTATGGGCTCTAGCATAGTTGATTAAGTCATGTGAACTCTTACAGGGTAGACTAGCAGATGTAGGGGAAAGCAGGTGTAACGGTCTATCCATCATAAGGTGCTAGCGCTTCTGAAAGACTGTGTCTTGGTCATCCGTCTTCTCAAACACCATGTAGTGCAAGAAACCAAACGGAGGCGATCGAGTCTTGTGGGGAAAAGTGCGCAAACCTCTGCAGAGTGTATAAACTAATCATGGTTAGCCATGTCCCCGGTTATGGACATCTTGAGTATCTAGTACTTGGATTATCATGTGAATCTCAACATGTTACTCTAAATCAATTTTGTTGGGTTTTGTTTAATGATGATGCTTAATTGGGATTGAGAATGCTGTCAACCATTCTCAATGTTTAACAACTACCATGATAGTTAAATAAAATTTATTCCTTTGCAGAAGGGAAAAATTAGCTTTACGCAAAACTATAACCATAGAGCTATCCACCAGCCAAATATGCATATAGTATAGTTGTTTCATTCCATTACTCTCTATGTGTTACTTTGCCTGCATATTCCATATGCTGACCCGTTTTCGGGCTGCAACGTTAATGTTGCAGACTTTTCAGACGATGATTAAGGAGTGTTAGGTCGTGGTTCTATACTCAGTGATGCCGTTGGAGTTGATGGACTCACTTATCTTCTAAGCCTTCCGCAGTTATCATTATTAGATGACCTTAAGCCATATTTATTGTAATAAGTTCTCTATTGAGACACTCGATGTAATAAGTGTTTGATTGCTACTCTGTTATAAATCCTTCAAGTACTGTGTGGTGTCAGCATTACTGATCCAGGGATGACACCTAAGCACAGAGATCAGACTGTTTGAGGTCTGGTCGCTACAAAGATGGTATCAAAGCACACGCTAACTGTAGGACACGACCACTAAGCTAAAGACCTAGATCACTATTCACTCTCTTCTCTTTTGACCTCTCATCTTTTCTACTCTTTAGGATGGCGGATGCAAGGAACAAGTTCACGCAGCTTTTATCCAGGAACTAAACCAGCTCATTCGACGACAGGAGAACCAGATGTGCGCCGACATGATAGACCTGAAGAAGGCAAGGACAAGAATCAAGGAACTAGAGGAAGAACTCAAGGCTACACGTGAAGATTATGAAGAAGAAATTGAAGTATTAGTGGGGAAGAATGACGATCTGATCAAGAAGATTGGAATATTTATGGGAGGCCCTACACCCGTAGATGAAGACGAAGAACCCAAGGAGATTCGCCCGGAAGACTACATCATCATCGACGACACCGACTTGGACCCAGATGATAGCGATGATGATTATATTGATGAAGCCGGAGCAGATATCATGGAGTCTGCAACCGAAGAATATTTCTAGTAGACCACCTCATCAGTAGTAGTAGTCCACCATGTAAATACAGTAGTCCGAGCACTTTTGCGATAGTTAGATCGATTGTATGCCCTTGTTTGATTGAATGAAGTGAATTGTTTGCTTTTGCCTCATGTGCATATGGGTAGTGTTTTCTCTTTAGACCCCCTCTATTCTTAAATATCATCTTTTCTAAACCCTCAGATGCCTCCTAGACGTGACCCCGGATTTACCTTTCCACCGGAGCTCACCCAGTTGATCTAGCAGCAGAACACATTGATGCAGTTGCTAGTCCAGAATCAGAATCAGGGGAACAACAACAACAACCCACCACCACCACCACCTGTTGATCACTTAGCTCGTTTTCTTAGGCCAAATCCTCCGGTGTTTTCCAGTAGCACCGAGCCGATAGTAACAGATGATTGGCTCCGCAAGACAGCAAGGGAGTTGACCACAACTGGATGCACAAATGTGGAGAAGGTGAAGTTTGCCGCACACTAGCTTGAAGGACCCACAGCATCATGGTGGGAGAATTTCACAGCCACTTTCCCTGTCGACACTGTCACATGGGACCAGTTTCAGCAGGCTTTCCGAACCGCCCATGTTTTAGCAGGAGCTATGGCCTTGAAGAAGCGAGAGTTTCGCAACTTGCGCCAAGGAGGACGGACAGTTGCCCAGTATGTGGAGGACTTTAGTAAATTAGCACGTTATGCCCCAAGATGACGTTGCTACGGATGCAGCTAAGCAGAAGAAGTTTCTGGAAGGACTAAATGATGAGTTGAGCATGCAGTTGATGGTAGCAACCTTCAACAACTACCAGGAGTTGGTAGACCATGCTCTTATGATTGAAGGCAAGCATCAGCAAATTGAGAACCGCAAGAGGAAGTATGGACAAGGGAAGTACAATTCAGGAGCTCAACAGAAGCCATGTTTTACCCCTAGATCGGGAGGACATTTTCAGCATACCCATGGAGGAGGTAGCTCGCACAATCACAATGGCACCAAGAATGGTAATGGTAATGGAGGAAGCAACGGCCAGAACCATACCAACCCATCAACCCCAGCCAAGAAAGACCTGAGCCAAGTCACTTGCCTTAAGTGTCAGAAGACCAGACATTATGCCAATGAATGTCCTAAAGGCCAGAATGGCAATGGAAGCTCTGGGAAGAAGCCGAACCCTTTCAAGAGGGGACAGGTGAACCACGTTAACGTGGAGGAGGTTGAAGAGCAGCCGGATGCAGTAATCGGTAAGTTTTTGGTTAAGTCATTTACTGCACTCGTTCTTTTTGATACTGGTGCATCGCATTCATACATATCAAGGGGATTTGTGGATAAGTATAACCTGCCCACTAAGGTTCTTAGAACACCTATGCTAGTAAGCTCACCAGGAGCGGAGTATATGGCCAGTCAAGGATGTTTTCAAGTGCCATTGAGTATAGGTAGGCATGTGTTTCCCTCGGATTTAATCCTTTTTGAATCACAAGGATTGGATGTAATCCTGGGTATGGATTGGCTGTCGATGTATGGGGGAAACATCGATTGCGCCAGTAAGACAATTTTGCTTATCACCCCAGAAGGGAGAAGGATCAAGTATGTATCCCGACATGTGCCAAAAGGGACTCAAGTAAATTGTTTAACAGGAGTTGTGCAGGAGGAAGTACCAGTGGTAAGGGATTTCCCTGAAGTATTTCAAGAAGAGTTGCCAGGCATGCCACCGGATAGAGATATTGAGTTTTTGATTGAGCTATTGCCAAGCACAGGGCCAATATTAAAGAGACCATACAGGATGCCTGCAAAGGATTTGGTGGAGATTAAGAAGCAGATTAAGGAGTTACTAGATAAAGGTTACATTCGCCCAAGTTCGTCGCCTTGGGGATCATCAGTACTTCTAGTGGAGAAAAAGGATGGATCGTTAAGGATGGTTGTTGACTATCGTGGGTTGAATGATTAACGATCAAGAACAAGTACCCACTACCAATGATCAATGATCTGTTTGATCGATTGCAAGGAGCTAAGGTATTTTCTAAGATCGATCTGCGATCAGGATACCACCAGTTGAAGATTCGAGAATAGGATATACCTAAGACAACTTTTACCACCAGGTATGGGCTGTACGAGTATACCGTTATGTCATTTGGTCTGACTAACGGTAACACCCTCGATGCAACTATATCTCCCACGTGTCGAGGCACGACTTAGAGGCATAATCGCATTGAAGGCATATGTCACAAGTTAGGCAATCTTCACAACATCCCATGTAATATAAATAATAAAGGGGAGATAACAATAGTTGGCTTGCACTCGCCACGTCAATCAAGTACATAAATAACATTACATCATCCAAACACTCATGGCCCGACTACGGCGCCAAAATGAAAGATAACCCAACATGCGACACGGTCCCAATCACCCCCAACTGGGCACCACTACTGATCATCGGGAAAAGAAACATAGTAACGTTGAGAGTCTTCGTCGAACTCCCACTTGAGCTCGTACGTGTCTCCTGGAGCGGAATCATCAGGCCCTGCATCTGGTGTAATAGTAATCTGTGAGCCACAGGGACTCAGCAATCTCGCACCCTCGCGATCAAGACTATTTAAGCTTATAGGAATGGCAAGGTAAAATATGAGTGGAGCTGCAGCAAGCGACTAGCAAATATGGTGGCTAACTTATTCGCAAAAGAGAGCGAGAAGAGGAGGCAAAGCACGAGCGAGAAACTAGAGAGCAACCTGCGCAAACATTACTCCAACACCGTGTCCACCTCCCGGACTGCGCCGAGAAGAGGCCATCACGGTAACACACTCGGTTGATCCATTTTAATTAAGTTAAGGTTCAAGTTATCTACAACCGGACATTAACAAATTCCCATCTGCCCATAACCGCGGGCACGGCTTTCAAAAGTTTAAATCCCTGCAGGGGAGTCCCAACTTAGCCCATGACAAGCTCTCACGGTCAACGAAGGAATAGACCTCCTCCCAAGACGTTCCGATTAGACTCGGTATCTCGGTAACTCAAGACACTTTGACAGGTTAAAACAAGACCAGCAACACCGCCCGAATGTGCCGAAAAATCCCGATAGGAGCTGCACATATCTCTTTCTCAGGGCACACTCAGATGAGCGCTCCATACAACTAAAACCAAACCTCGAGTTTCCCCGAGGGGGCGCTGCACAGGACTCTAGTTTGGACCAACACTCAGAGGAGCACTGGCCCGCGGGGGTTAAAATAAGATGACCCTTGAGTCTGCAGAACCCAAGGGAAAGAAAAGGCTAGGTGGAAAATGGTAAAACCAAGGTTGGGCATTGCTGGAAAAGCTTTAATCAAGGCGAACTATCAAGGGGTTCCCATTATAACCCAACCGCGTAAGGAACGCAAAATCCGGGAACATAACAC
Organism: Triticum urartu; assembly: GCF_003073215.2. NCBI lineage: Eukaryota > Viridiplantae > Streptophyta > Magnoliopsida > Poales > Poaceae > Triticum > Triticum urartu. The sequence goes on along the minus strand of NC_053027.1, from coordinate 162,543,013 downwards.
CGATATGACGGAAACTAGGGCGGCAAGAGTGGAACAAAACACTAGGCGAGAGGCCGAGCCTTCCACCCTTTACCAAGTATATATATGCATGTAAGAAAACATAGCAATATAATGATATCCCAACAAGTAAATAAAAGATGTTCCAACAGGGAACGGCCTCCGATCTTCACCTGCAACTAGCAACGCTATAAGAGGGGCTAAGCAAAGCGGTAACATAGCCAATCAACGGTTTGCTAGGACAATGGTGGGTTAGAGGTTTGACAGGGCAATTTGGGAGGCTTGCATGCAATTGGTAGGCATCGAAGCATTGGCATAGCAAAAGAGCGAGCAAACTAGCATAGCAAAGATAGTAGTGATTTCGAGGGTATGATCATCTTGCCTGCACAGTTGTCAGAGTTGACTGGATCCTCAAAAGCAAACTCAACGGGCTCCTCGTTCGCGAACTCGTCTCCCGGCTCTACCCAAACAAGACAAACAAGAAACAAGGATACAATCAACCACGTGCAAGAACCAAACAAGACGGCGCGATGATGATATGCTATGCGGGATGCGATGCGGGATGCAAAATGCAAGATATGACAGGAAATGCATGAACCTGGCCTCAACTTGGAAAACCAAGTGTGCCACTGGAAAGATGAGATGAAATCGCTTGAAAACGATATAAAGAATGCCGGAATCGGAGTTACGGTTTGGAAATGGCAAGCGATTCAAATATGACACCGGTCTGCGATTTACAGCAAGTAGCCATCTAAATGCAATGAGATGACCATGCTACAGCACCCAAACATGAAAACAAAATACATGGCAGGGATGCACACAAGATTCTTAACAAAAGTCTAGCACTAAGCTACGGCCAATTCATCCATTAACAGGTTCAAACAAGCATGGCAAAAATGCATATGACAAACATATCTCAGACTTAGTGAAATTAACACTTGTCTGGAATTTCAGATCAGGTAGCCCTCTTCGGAGCAACAAAACTACATGCTACAGGACCTGAACATGGCAAATTAAAGCATGGCATGGAGCTACTCAAAGAGCTTAACAAAATTCCCTTAATGACCTTGAGCCAAAAGGGATCAGAAAATACAATTGCAAGCACGTGAACATAGCAAAAACATAATCAGTTTTCAGACTTAGTGAAAACTGGCACATGCTGAAACATAACTCAAGTAGGCATGTTTACGAGCTCGATGCACTCACTACAGTGAAAGTCATGGCAATACAAGCATACATCCATCAAGAAGGCACAAAATGCAAGCTAGACATGGCAAGAACAATAGCATAGCATGCACGGGTCAACTACAACATCACCGGCAAAATTGCAAACAAGTTGACAATCTGCCAAGATTCACAAAGTAGCAAAAGTAGAGCTCGATTGACTCAAGCTAGGGTGCTCCATAATTGCAAACAAAGACACGGATGGATAGAGCACTACAAGATTAACAAAACTCCCTTACTGATCATCCTCAAAAGAGGCACGGATCACTAGGAAACAACATGAACATATGGCATCATGAGATAAACAGCCCCAGGACTTGGTGAAATCACTAAGTCCCTGAAAACAGAATTAGCAAGTGCACCACTTTGCAAGCTTGCACAAGACACCACAAACATCACAAAAATACATGGGTTGCACCTCTGGAAAGATGACAAAACCCTTAACAAAACATATGTAGAAACTCACGGGCATAGCATGCACACATTAATCATGGCAAAAAAGACAAAAGTGCTAAACGGAATAGCAGATCTGACAATTAACTCAAGTAGCCCTCTTCTAACAGCATTTCGGGCATCAAGATGAACTCAAATGAAAATGATGCAATGGAATGAAATGATGTACTCTCTGAGATGAACATTTTGATATGCTATATTCATGAATCGGAGCTACGGATGCAAAGTTACGGCACGATGAACATGGGCACATGGATCTGTGATTTCGAGGACTTAGAGATAATTATACCTCCGGAAAAGTCAAACCGGGACGAAGAGGACCCGGGACGAGGAGATCCAGGCGAGGCGAGGTCGTTTGGATCGGGGACCGGTGGATCTGGTCCCGATCCGGATTGGATCCAGCCGGAGCTTCGGCGAGGCGAGGTCTCCGGCGAGCGGCGTCGGTGGTGGTGCACGGCAAACGGCGGCGAAGGGCGGAGGCAGGTGATGCGGGCGGCGCGGCGGAGGAACCGAGGCGAGGCGTGGCGGATCCGGCGATTGTCGGCGTGGGCGGCTGGCCGGAGTGGGGCGGCGCCGGCGGACTTGGGCGGCGGGGAAGGATGGCGCAGCGGGCGACGGCGCGGGATCTGGCCCGGTTCGGCCGCGCGCGGGCTGGATTTGGGCCGGCGGGCTTCGGCGGCGGGGAGGAGAGAGAGAGGGCGGCGGGAGGTGAGGTGGCGTGCTACGGTTGGTTGGCGGCGGCGGCGGGGTGACGTGGCGCGATGCCACTGGCCGGAGCGAGGTGGAGGGCGGACATGTCCGTCGGTGGAAGAAACGTCCGGGCGCGAGGTGGAAGAGTCCTAGGGTTTGTACCGCGAATATTTCGGAGGGGATCACATATATATAGGTAGAGGGAGCTAGGAGAGTCCAAATGAGGTGCGGTTTTCGGCCACGCGATCGTGATCGAACGACCGAGATGATGGAGCAGGTTTAGGTGGGTTTTGGGCCAAATTGAAGGGGTGTTGGGCTGCAACACACATGAGGCCTTTTTGGTCCCTCGGTTAACCGTTGGAGTATCAAACGAAGTCCAAATGATACGAAACTTGACAGGCGGTCTACCGGTAGTAAACCAATGCCGCTTGGCAAGTCTCGGTCCAATCCGGAAATGTTTAATCCCCACACACGAAAGAAAGCTACAAATGGCCACCGGAGGAGAACGAAGCGCCGGAATGCAAAACGGACAATGGGGAAAATGCTCGAATGCATGAGACGAACACATATGCAAATGAAATGCGCATGATGACATGATATGTAATGCAAGACACTCAAGCAATGACAAGGCAACAACAGCGAATAACTACACGACACCTGGCACATCGGTCACGGGGCGTTACACTAACGCACCTGCATATTTTATGAACATGATGAACAAAGTGTTTATGGAGTTCTTGGATAAGTTCGTCGTGGTGTTCATTGATGATATTCTGGTTTACTCAAAGAATGAAGAGGAGCATAAGGAACATTTGCAATTGGTACTTGAGAAGCTCAGAGAACATCAACTATATGCCAAGTTCAGCAAATGTGAGTTTTGGTTGAAGGAAGTAGGATTCCTCGGACACGTTATATCCAGAGAAGGTATATCAGTAGATCCCACTAAATTTGATACCGTGACCAAGTGGGAAGCACCAACCACAGTTGGAGAGATCCGGAGTTTTCATGGACTCGCAGGATACTACCGGAGATTTATTGAGAATTTCTCCAAGATTGCAAAACCTATGACGGAGTTGTTAAAGAAGGATACCAAGTTCATATGGACTGAGGAGTGTGAGGCTAGTTTCCAGGAGTTGAAGAAACGCTTGGTTACTTCACCGGTGTTAATTTTGCCAGACCAAACCAAGGATTATGAGGTGTATTGCGACGCTTCACGATGAGGACTTGGAGCAGTGCTTATGCAGGAAGGGAGAGTTGTTTCATATGCCTCACGACAACTGAAACCCCACGAATTGAATTATGCTATGCATGATTTGGAGTTAGCAGCCGTAGTGCATGCATTGAAAACATGGAGACATTTCCTCATTGGAAATCATTGTGAGGTGTACACGGATCACAAGAGTTTGAAATACATTTTCACGCAGAAGGAGTTAAACCTCAGACAAAGGAGATGGTTGGAGCTCATCAAGGATTATGATATGAGATTGCATTACCATCCCGGAAGGGCTAATGTAATAGCTGACGCATTGAGCCATAAAAGCCATGTCAATACACTAATGACGGGATAAATACCAAAGGAGTTAGCCGAGGATCTTCATGAGCTATGTTTGGAAATAGTTCCGAGAGGCTATGTAGCAGCATTGGAGATTCAGTCAACTTTGATGGATAGAATCAGAGAAGCTCAGAAGACTGATAAGGAGATTGCCTCTATAAAGGAGAAAATGAGCGAAGGAAAGGCTAAAGGATTTCGTGAGGATGAGCACGACACCCTATGGTTTGAAGACCGTGTTTATGTGCCCTATGACCCGGAGATCAGGAGGTTGATTCTGCAAGAGGCACACGATTCACCATATTCGATTCACCCAGGAAATACCAAGATGTATTTGGATTTGAAGGATATTTTCTGGTGGACCGGAATGAAGAAGGATATTGCGGAGTACGTAGCAGTATGTGATGTATGTCAGAGAGTAAAGGCAGAGCATCAGAAGCCAGCAGGATTGTTACAGCCATTGCCGATACCCGAATGGAAGTGGGATAAGTTAGGCATGGATTTTATCACGGGATTACCCAGGACTCGTTCAGGCTATGACTCGATTTGGGTTGTAGTTGATCGGTTGACAAAGGTAGCTCCTTTCATCCCGGTAAAGACCACTTACACCAGTGCTAAGTTGGCAAAGATATACATGACCAGGATTGTATGCTTACATGGAGTTCCGAGGAGTATAGTATCAGATAGAGGAACCCTGTTTACCTCAAAGTTCTGGAATCAGTTGCACGAAACTTTGGGTACCAGGCTAGAGTTCAGCACAACTTTTCATCCACAGACAGATGGACAGACCGAGAGAGTCAATCAGATTTTGGAGGACATGCTGAGAGCTTGTGCGCTAGATTATGGATCTAGTTGGGATGACAATTTGCCATATGCAGAATTCTCTTACAACAACATCTATCAATCCAGTTTAAAGATGACCCCTTTTGAAGCCTTGTACGAAAGGAGGTGCAGGACACCATTGTCATGGGATGAAGTTGGAGACTGCCAGTTGTTTGGACCTGATTTGATTAAGGAGTCTGAACAAAAGGTGAAATTGATTCACGATAGACTCAAGGTAGCTCAATCCAGGCAGAAGAGTTATGCAAATTCAAAACGCATGGAGACAATTTATGAAGACGGAGACAGAGTTTATCTTCGAGTATCCCCACTTCGGGGAATAAAGCGCTTTGGTGTTAAGGGAAAGTTAGCGCTACGATTTGTAGGACCATACCGAGTATTGGAATGTATGGGAGAAGTGGCCTACAAGTTGGAATTGCCCGAAGGATTGTCAGGAGTTCATGATGTGTTCCACGTTTCTCAGTTGAAGAAGTGCCACGTGGAGATGGCTGACATACCGCTGAGAGATACGGTACCACTAGAAGCAATTCAGTTGGACAGTGATTTGACCTATGAGGAGAAACCAGTTAAGGTTCTCGAGTTTGCCAGCCGAGTCACCCGCAGCAAGGTTATCAAGTTTTGTAAGGTTCAGTGGAGCCACCACATGGAGGATGAAGCCACCTGGGAGCGAGAGGAAGATTTGCTCAAGGACCACCCTCACCTATTTTCTAGCCAACCCGAATCTCGAGGGCGAGATTCATCTTAAGGGGGGTAGGTTTGTAACATCCCAAATTTTCAATTTGGAATGTTATACATTAGATCGTCATTGCATATCATAATTTAATTGCTTTTGGTTTTGATCCTAGAAATTCTACGCAACTCAAGGACCCGCGGAGAGAGTTGGGGATTTCGTTATTTTCATATTTGAGTTTTCTCAAATTTTGAGAATAGGATCATTTGATTTTAATTATTTTATCATCAATTATTTCTATTACAAAAATATGAGAGAGGGAATAAAATGACTTTCCCAAAATAAAGAAATAATGAGGATTTAATAATAAAATCAAATAAGATTTTATTTCGGAGTTTTTCGGTATTTTATTTGAATTTAGGAAAAATGTGCGTTTTTCAAAATTGCATTTAGGCCCCAAATAAATGTTCACCTTGTGCGGCTTGATTTTAGAAGCCGGGGAAAATTTATTTCGGGATTTTTGGAGTCCGTTTAGTATTTCTTTTATTTGCTTTTCTGCGCGGAATTAATTAAAAAAATACAACCGACCTACGGGCCGTGTCCGACCTGGACACTAGGCCCGTCCGGGCTTTATAAGCCCGGGAGCCCAGCCCGGAGCCTCCCCAAAACCCTAGCGCCCCAGCCTCGCCCCAGCGCCGCCGCCGCCGTCGCCCTGCGCCGCCTGCGCCGCCGAGCGCGCCGCCGAGCGCCACTACCGTCGACCGCCGCCGATCGCCGGAGCCCCGCCGCCGCTGCGAGAGCCTCGCCGGAGTTGCCGGGTAGTTTTTTTTAGACGCCGGTTTTTCCTGAAAAACCATTCGGTTTTTCCGACGGTTTTGTTCGTTTTTTTAGTTTCGGTTTTTTTAAATAGATCAGTTTTTCCGATTTATTTAAATAGAGAGCGTTCGTTCGTTCGTTCTAGCGAGCGTCCGTCATTTTTCTTTTCGCGGATTAAATCCGTGATTTTTTCTGATCGTGATTCCTGATCCGATTTTCGTTTTAGTATAACTTTTCGCTCGTTTATCGGAATCAGGCGATTCAAGCGCATGGAGTTTCATCTCGAAACCCTCTATTCGTTTAACCAACTTAAACAAGTTTTTGACACTGTAAAAATTGGCCTAGATCCAGAATAGTAAACGAAGCCTGTTTCTTTTGCCGTTTGACTTTCGTTGCTTCGTTTGATTTGATTCTTTTTGCAAACCAGAGTTCTTAAGTTGAACCTTCTGGTTAGATCTCTTATTTGAGTTTTACATGTGCATTAGATGAATACTTATTGTATGCTTGTTTGTTTCTCTGCGATAGAATATCCGGAGTGCGCCGCCTGTTACTTCGAATCTCTAGGTTTCACGGATCATCAGCAAGGCAAGTAACACTTTGATCATACCTCCTACTACCCAGTTTTATTGCATTAGATCAATCCTCAAACATTGCATGATTAGGATCTAATTAAATTGTGGGATGGGAAGTAGTTGAGGTAGTACCTATTACCAGTTATATTATCAAACCTTTGGGAGTTACTTCTACGTTTGCCTATTATGCCATGCTATGCTAGTAGACGTGGGTTGGGTGAGTGATATCCATGACAGATGTGAGTTTGTTAATTAATGATTTATCTAAGGTGGCAACTTAAACACACATCTGGGTAGATTGAGGTACCTGGGTATTCCAGGATTGCCTGTTTTTCTTTATGGACCGCCACCCAGGCCCAAAGGGATCATGAGATTTTTCATACTAGAAACTTCCGTGTGCAACCACAAGCTATTATGGGCTCTAGCATAGTTGATTAAGTCGTGCGAACTCTTACAGGGTAGACTAGCAGATGTAGGGGAAAGTAGGTGTAACGGTCTATCCATCGTAAGGTGCTAGCGCTTCTGAAAGACTATGTCTCGGTCATCCGTCTTCTCAAACACCATGTAGTGCGAGAAACCAAACGGAGGCGATCGAGTATTGTGGGGAAAAGTGCGCAAACCTCCAGAGTGTATAAACTAATCATGGTTAGCCGTGTCCCCGGTTATGGACATCTTGAGTATCTAGTACTTGGATTATCATGTGAATCTCAACATGTTACTCTAAATTAATTTTGTTGGGTTTTGTTTAATGATGATGCTTAATTGGGATTTAGAATGCTGTCAACCATTCTCAATGTTTAACAACTACCATGATAGTTAAATAAAATTTATTCCTTTGCAGAAGGGAAAAATTAGCTTTACGCAAAACTATAACCATAGAGCTTATCCACCAGCCAAATATGCATATAGTATAGCTGTTTCATTCCATTACTCTCTATGTGTTACTTTGCCAGCATATTCCATGTGCTGACCCGTTTTCGGGCTGCAACGTTAATGTTGCAGACTTTTCAGAAGACGATTAAGGAGTTTAGGTCGTGGTTCTATACTCAGTGATGCCGTTGGAGTTGATGGACTCACTTATCTTCTAAGCCTTCCGCTGTTATCGTTATTAGATGGCCTTAAGCCATATTTATTGTAATAAGTTCTCTATTGAGACACTCGATGTAATAAGTGTGTGATTGCTACTCTGTTATAAATCCTTCAAGTACTATGTGGTGTCAGCATTACTGATCCAGGGATGACACCTGAGCACAGAGATCAGACTGTTTGAGGTCTGGTCGCTACATTCATATATCATCATTATTGCCTTTCACTTGCATGACCGAACGATGTGGATAATAATAATAGTGCGCGTGCATTGAACTAAGCTGGAATCTGCAAGCATTCAATAAACAGGAGAAGACAAGGCAATATGGGCTCTTTTGTCAGATCAACAATAATGCATATAAGGGCCACTTTAATAATCTAATCATGGTCTTCTCCTATCAACCCCCAAAGAAAAGAAAATAAATAAAACTATTTACATGGGAAAGCTCCCAACAAGAAAAAAGAAGAGCAAGAAATCTTTTTGGGTTTTCTTTTTAATTATTACTACAGGCATGGAAATTAAAACTAGCTAAAAGCTACAACTAATTTGTTTGTTTTTCTTAATGTTTATTAAACACACAGGAAGAAATCATAAAAAGAGAAAATAAACTAGCATGGATGATACAATGAAAAAGTATGAGCACCGACATCTAGCGACGAGTGTGTGAACATGAATGTAATGTCGGTGAGAAATACGTACTCCCCCAAGCTTAGGCTTTTGGCCTAAGTTGGTTTAATGCCACGGATGGCCTGGCGGATATCCAAAGTTTTAGTTGGGGTCGTACTGAGATGCAGCAGTCATTGCATCATGGGCTGCATCTTGGAGGCAAGCTATCTCAGCCCTCCTCTTATACTCTTCTGCCTCCTCTCTGGTTATAGAATATCTCCCCTTTGCCTGAAAATCAAAGAAAGTAGAAGCAGGGAGAGCGACGTGATAGGTGCGTCGTTTGTCAAAGATTAGTCGGTACTGGAGGAACTGATCGTTCCTCTCAACAAACTGATGACGAACCATACCCTCATAATCCAAATAAGCAGGGGCAACTCAATATCATCCTCACGTATGGTTATACCAAGAAAATTAGCTATGCGGGTTGCATAAATTCCACCAAAGAAATCTCCATTAAATCTATTAATATGCAACCTACATGCAAGAATGGCTCCCAAATTATAAGATTTATCTCCTAACACAACACTCCTAAGAATACTGAGGTCAGGGACACACATGTGACATGCTTCATCTTTACCATTAATGCATCTACCTATGAAGAGAGCAAAATAATGTATAGCAGGAAAGTGAATGCTACCTATGGTAGCTTGTGCTATATCTCTAGATTCCCGCACAGTTATACTACCAAGAAAATCTCTAAATTCAGATTTGTGAGGTTCACTAGTGCTACCCCATTGTGTCAGTTTGCAAGCAGTGGTAAAGTCCTCTAAGTCCATAGTGTAAGAATTTTCATAAAGATCAAACAGGACAGTTTGAGAATTACGTGAAGATGAAAATTCAAACCTCCTCACAAAGGAGCTAGTGAGATAGTGGTACTGACAACATTTTTCTTCCTCGAAGCTCACAAGATCAGCATTACGCAAATATGCGTTAAATTCTTCCTTAATTCCTACTCGATCCATGAAGTCCTCTAAAGGCCATTCACAAGGCCGCACTGGAGCGTCCCTTGGTGGCTCATCATCAGCATCACACATTGCAAGCCTGGGTCCTTGTTTCCTTGAAGAACCACCTTGGTACATTTTCCTAAACATATTTCTTCCTCTAAAAAATTTCTGAAATTTTTAGTAACTTCAAAATAAAAGTGAACCAAACTCAACAAAATTGATAGCAACTACTCCTACAGGTGCCTAGAGCCTATATCATGCATCAAAACTACTTGGAACCACATAAATTTGACATGCAAGCTCAAGAACATGGTCACCTAGTGTAACGCCCCGGACACACCCGCCGGTGGTCGTTACTCCTGGCGGGATCTAGACTGGCCCCATAGATCAATACTGGTCTTTTCTGCACACTTTGTCCTCACTCGTGCACACCCGGGAGCAACTTCCCAGTTGGTCACCCATCCTGAAACTACTCCAAGCTGAGCACGCTTAACTTTGGAGTTCTTTCCGAATGGGCTCCCGGAAAAGAAGGAGTTCCTTATTGATATGAGTAGTCTACCATCCCTAATAAGCCAGGCTATCACATACACCCCCACTCAGAGGAACCGACGTCCTCGTCGGGCCACAGGAACTTCCCTCTTAGCACAAACGTCTATGCTTCTAGTCCGGCACATGTGCCATGCCGTGTGCCACGACGGGTGTCGGTGTCAAAACCGGCGGATCTCGGGTAGGGGGTCCCGAACTGTGCGTCTAGGCCGGATGGTAACAGGAGGCAAGGGACATGAAGTTTTACCCAGGTTCGGGCCCTCTTGATGGAGGTAAAACCCTACGTCCTGCTTGATTAATATTGAAGATATGGGTGTTACAAGAGTAGATCTTCCACGAGATCAGAGAGGCTAAACCCTAGAAGCTAGCCTATGGTATGATTGTATATTGTGATTGTTGTCCTACGGACTAAAACCCTTCGGTTTATATAGACACCGGAGAGGGTTAGGGTTACACAAGGTCGGTTACAAAGCAGGAGATATCAATATACGTATTGCCTAGCTTGCCTTCCACGCCAAGTAGAGTCCCATCTGGACACGAGACGAAGTCTTCAATCTTGTATCTTCATAGTCTATCAGTCCGACCGATGGAGATAGTCCAGCTGTTCGGAGACCCCCTAATCCAGGACTCCCTCAACGGGTCACAAACGTCATGCACAACATGACCGCGCACCTGTCCGCAAACATCCGTGTAACCGTGAGGGTCGGCTCTGATACCAACTTGTAACACCTCGGACACACCCGCCAGTGGTTGTTACTCCTGGCGGGATCTAGACTGGCCCCATAGATCAATACTAGTCTTTTCTACGCACTTTGTCCTCACTCATGTGCACCCGAGAGCAACTTCCCAGTCGGTCACCCATCCTGAAACTACTCCAAGCTAAGCATGCTTAACTTTGGAGTTCTTTCTGAATAGGCTCCCGGAAAAGAAGGAATTCCTTATTGATATGAGTAGTCTACCATCCCTAATATGCCAGACTATCACACCTAGGCAGCACAAATTTGCAATGAATAAAGCACTAGAACAGAAACTAATTGGACCAATGCAGGAGTCACATACCAAGGAACAATCCCCCAAAGCAGTTTTGTGAGAGGTGCTTTGAGCAAGGAGGTCAAAAATCGTAGCAAAATGAGCTAGAACTTGTGCTTGAGCTGGACAATGGTGTTTGTGGGAGGAAGAAGGAGTGTGTGGGTGCAGGAATAAGTGGAGGAGGGCCACCGTGGGCCCACGAGGCAGGGGGCGCGCCCAAGGGTAGGGCGCGCCCTCCATCCTCGTGGCCAGGTGGATGCCCCCTACTGTGTTCTCAGTGCCAAATATTCTCAAATATTCCAGAAAAAATCATATTTAAATTTCAGGGCATTTGGAGAACTTTTATTTTCGGGGTATTTTTATATTGCACGGATAATTCAGATAACAGACAGAAGATACTATTTTTACTTTATTTAATATAAATAACAAAGTAGAAAGAGGGTACAGAGAGTTGTGTTTTCTAAATTCATTGATCTCATGATCATCAAAAGGAATCCATTAACAAGGTTGATCAAGTCTTGTTAACAAACTCATTCCGAATAACATGGAATCGGAGAATTTTCGAATAACACTAGGTTACCTCAATGGGGATATGCACATCCCAAACAATAAGAATATCATATTTCTTCTTGACAGTAGGAAGAGGAAATTCAAAACTTCCAAAAATAATCGATGGAATTTTTCCAATAGAATTGATACTGTGGACTTGAGGTTGTTTCCTCGGAAAGCGTACCGTATACTCATTACCATTAACACGAAAAGTGACATTGCCTTTGGTGCAATCAATAACAGCCCCTGTAGTATTCAAAAAGGGTCTTCCAAGAATAATAGACATACTATCGTCCTCGGGAATATCAAGAATAACAAAGTCCGTTAAAATAGTAACATTTGCAACCACAAAAGGCACATCCTCACAAATACCGACAGGTATAGCAGTTGATTTATCAGCCATTTGCAAAGATATTTCAGTAGGTGTCAACTTATTCAAATCAAGTCTATGATATAAAAAGAAGGCAAAGCACTAACACCGGCTCCAAGATCACATAAAGAAGTTTTAACATAGTTTCTTTTAATGGAGCATGGTATAGTGGGTACTCTTGGATCTCCAAGTTTCTTTGGTATTCCACCTTTAAAAGTATAATTAGCAAGCATGGTGGAAATTTCAGCCTCCAGTATCTTTCTTTTATTAGTAACAATTTCTTTCATATACTTAGCATAAGGATTCATTTTGAGCATATCAGTTAATCGCATACGCAAAAAGATAGGTCTAATCATTTCAGCAAAGCGCTCAAAATCCTCATCATCCTTTTTCTTGGATGGTTTGGGAGGAAAAGGCATGGGTTTCTGAACCCAAGGCTCTCTTTCCTTACCGTGTTTCCTAGAAACAAAGTCTTTCTTATCATAACGTTGATTCTTTGATTATGGATTATCAAGATCAACAGCAGGTTCAATTTCTATATCATTATCATTACTAGGTTGAGCATCATCATGAACATTATCATTAACATTATCACTAGTTTCAGGTTCATTACCAGATTTTGTTTCAGCATCAGAAATAGAAATATCATTTGGATTCTCAGGTGTTTGAGCAATAGGTTCACTAGAAGCATGCAAAGTACTATCATTTTTCTTTTTCTTCCTTTTAGAAGGACTAGGTGCATCTATATTATTTATTTGAGAATCTTGCTCAATTCTCTTAGGGTGGCCTTTAGGATACAAAGGTTCCTGAGTCATTTTACCAGTTCTAGTAGCCACTCTAACAACATAGTCCTTATTCTTACTATTCAATTCATTGAGCAAATCATTTTGAGCTTTAAGTACTTGTTCTACTTGAGTGGTAACCATAGAAGCATCTTTACTAATAAGTTTAAGTTCACCTTTGACATTAGCCATATAATCACCCAAGTGTTCAAGCATATCAACACTGCGTTTTAATTCTCTACCAAAAGAAGCATTGAAGTCTTCTTGCTTAACCTTATCAAACTCATCTAAGCATGGGCTAGCAAACTTAGTAAATGGGATTTCAGCTTTATCCTATCTATAGAGAGAATTTACCTTTACTACCTGTGTCGGGTTATCAAGACCATGTGTTTCTTCAATAGGTGGTGGATTAAAACCATATATTTCTTCAACAGGCGGTAAATTAAGACCATGTATTTCTTCAATAGGAGGTAAATTCTTAACATCTTCAGCTTTATTACCCTTTTCTTTCATAGATTTCTTTGCCTCTTGCATATCTTCAGGACTGAGAAATAGAACACCCCTTTTCTTCGGAGTTGGTTTAGGAATAGGCTCAGGAGTTGGCTTAGGAAGTGTACAATTATTTTCATTTGTCAACATATTATTCAATAAAATTTCAGCTTCATCCGGTGTTCTTTCCCTGAAAACAGAACCAACACAACTATCCAGGTAATCTCTGGAAGCGTCGGTTAGTCCATTATAAAAGATATCAAGTATTTAATTTTTCTTAAGAGGATGATCAGGCAAAGCATTAAGTAATTGGAGAAGCCTCCTCCAAGCTTGTGGGAGACTCTCTTCTTCAATTTGCACAAAATTATATATATCCCTTAAGGCAGCTTGTTTCTTATGAGCAGGGAAATATTTAGCAGAGAAGTAATAAATCATATCCTGGGGACTACGCACACAACCAGGATCAAGAGAATTAAACCATATCTTAGCATCACCTTTTAATGAGAACGGAAATATTTTAAGAATATAAATTAGCGAGTTCTCTCATCATTAGTGAACAGGGTGGCTATATCATTTAATTTAGTAAGATGTGCCACAACAGTTTTAGATTCATAGCCATAAAAAGGATCAGATTCAACCAAAGTAATTATATTAGGATCAATAGAGAATTCATAGTCCTTATCAGTAACAAAGATAGGTGAAGTACCATAAGCAGGATCATGTTTCATTCTAGCATTCAGAGTTTTTTGTTTAAGCTTAGCTAATAATTTCTTAAGATCACTTCTATCATTGCAAGCAAGAAAGTCTCTTTTAGTTTCTTCATCCATAACATAGCCCTCGGTCACAACAGGTAATTCATATTTATTAGGAGAGCCTTCATAATCACTTTCATCAGTATTATCAGTTCTAATAATTTCATTGTCTCTAGCCCTAGCAAGTTGTTCATCAAGAAATTCACCAAGTGGCACAGTAGTATCAGGCATAGAAGTAGTTTCATCATAAGTATCATCCATAGTAGAAGTGGCATCATCAATAATATGCGACATATCAGAATCAATAGTAGAAGCAGGTTTAGGTGTCGCAAGCTTACTCAAAACAGAAGGTGAATCAAGTGCAGAGCTAGATGGCAGTTCCTTACCTCCCCTCGTAGTTGAGGGATAAATCTTGGTTTTGGATCTCTCAAGTTCTTCATAATGATAAGCAGATATAAATCCCATGTGACTCAAAGAACAGAGCTATGCTCCCCGGCAACGGTGCCAGAAAATAGTCTTGATAACCCACAAGTATAGGGGATCGCAACAGTTTTCAAGGGTAGAGTATTCAACCCAAATTTATTGATTCGACACAAGGGGAGCCAAAGAATATTCTCAAGTGTTAGTAGCTGAGTTGTCAATTCAACCACACCTGGAAACTTAATATCTGCAGCAAAGTATTTAGTAGCAAAGTAATATGATAGTAGTGGTAACGTTAGCAAAAGATAACGGTAGAAAAAGTAATGTTTTTGGTATTTTGTAGTGATGATAACAATAGCAATGGAAAAGTAAATAAGCGAAGAACAATATATGGAAAGCTCGTAGGCAATGGATCAAAGCTAGAGAATTATGCTGGAAGCGGTTCATCATGTAACAGTCATAACCTAGGGTGACACAGAACTAGCTCCAATTCATCAATGTAATGTAGGCATGTATTCTGAATATAGTCATACGTGCTTATGGAAAAGAACTTGCATGACATCTTTTGTCCTACCCTCCCGTGGCAGCGGGGTCCTAATGGAAACTAAGGGATATTAAGGCCTCCTTTTAATAGAGTACCGGACCAAAGCATTAACACATAGTGAATACATGAACTCCTCAAACTACGATCATCACCAGAAGTGGTCCCGATTATTGTCACTTCGGGGTTGCCGGATCATAACACATAGTAGGTGACTATAGACTTGCAAGATAGGATCAAGAACTCACATATATTCATGAAAACATAATAGGTTCAGATCTGAAATCATGGCACTCGAGCCCTAGTGACAAGCATTAAGCATAGCAAAGTCATAGCAACATCAATCTCAGAACATAGTGGATACTAGGGATCAAACCCTAACAAAACTAACTCGATTACATGATAAATCTCATCCAACCCATCACTGTCCAGCAAGCCTACGATGGAATTACTTATGCACGGCGGTGAGCATCATGAAATTGGTGATGGAGGATGGTTGATGATGACGATGGTGACGGATTCCCCTCTCCGGAGCCCCGAACGGACTCCAGATCAGCCCTCCCGAGAGAGTTTAGGGCTTGGCGGCGGCTCCGTATCATAAAACGCGATGAATCTTTCTCCCCGATTTTTTCTCTCCAAACACGAATATATAGAGTTGGAGTTGAGGTCAGAGAAGCTCTAGGGGGCCCACGAGGTAGGGGGCGCGCCCAGGGGGCAGGCGCGCCCCCACCCTCGTGGCTAGGTGTGGGCCCCCTGGCCTTGATCTTTTGCTAGTATTTTTTATTATTTCCCAAAATACGCTCCGTGGAGTTTCAGGTCATTCCGAGAACTTTTGTTTCTGCACATAAATAACACCATGGCAATTCTGCTGAAAACAACGTCAGTCCGGGTTAGTTCCATTCAAATCATGCAAGTTAGAGTCCAAAACAAGGGCAAAAGTGTTTGGAAAAGTAGATACGACGGAGACGTATCATGGCACTGCCGTTTAGGTCATATTGGTGTAAAGCGCATGAAGAAACTCCATGCTGATGGGCTTTTGGAATCACTTGATTATGAATCACTTGATGCTTGCGAAGCATGCCTCATGGGCAAGATGACTAAGACTCCATTCTCCGGAACAATGGAGCGAGCAACTGACTTACTGGAAATAATGCATACTGATGTATGTGGTCCGATGAGTGTTGAGGCTCGCGGCGGGTATCATAATTTCCTGACCTTCACAGATGATTTGAGCAGATATGGGTATATCTACTTGATGAAACATAAGTCTGAAACATTTGAAAAGTTCAAAGAATTTCAGAGTGAAGTGGAAAATCATCGTAACAAGAAAATAAAGTTTCTACGATCTAATCACGGAGACGAATATTTGAGTTACGAGTTTGGTCTTCAACTAAAACAATGTGGAATAGTTTCACAAATTCATTCCACCTGGAACACCACAGCATAATGGTGTGTCTGAACATCATAACCGTACTTTATTGGATATAGTGTGATCTACGATGTCTCTTACCGATTTATCACTATCGTTTTGGGGTTATGCATTAGAGACATCTACATTCACGTTAAATAGGGCACCGCCTAATCTGTTGAGACGACACCATATGAACTGTGGTTTAGCAAGAAACCTAAACTGTCGTTTCTTAAAGTTTGGGGTTATGATGCTTATGTGAAAAAGTTTCAGCCTGATAAGCTTAAACCCAAATCGGAAAAGGGCGTCTTCATAGGATACCCAAAAGAAACTATTGGGTACACCTTCTATCACAGATCCGAAAGGCAAGATCTTTGTTGCTAAGAGTGGATCCTTTCTGAGAAGAAGTTTCTCTCGAAAGAAGTGAGTGGGATGAATGTAGAACTTGATGAGGTAATTGTACCTTCTCCGGAATTGGAAAGTAGTTCATCACAGAAATCAGTTCTAGCAATTTCTATGCCAATTAGTGGGGAAGCTAATGATGATGATCATGATACTTTAGATCAAGTTACTACCGAACATCGTAGGACAACCAGAGTATGGTCCGCACCAGAGTGGTATGGTAATCCTTTCTGGAAGTCATGTTACTAGACCATGACGAACCTACGAACTATGAGGAAGTGATGATGAGCTCAGATTCCGCGAAATGGCTTAAGGCCATGAAATTTGAGATGGGATCCATGTATAAAGAACAAAGTATGGACTTTGATTGACTTGCCCAATGATTGGCGAGCCATTGAGAATAAATGGATCTTCAAGAGGAAGATGGACGCTGATAGTAGTGTTACTATCTACAAAGCTCAAATTGTCGCAAAAAGGTTTTCGACAAGTTCAAGGTGTTGACTACGATGAAGATTTTCTCACTCGTAACGATGCTTAAGTCTGTCCAAATCATGTTAGCAATTACCACATTTTATGAAATCTGGCAAATGGATGTCAAAACTACATTCCTTAATGGATCTCTTAAAGAAGAGTTGTATATGATACAACAAGAAAGTTTTGTCAATCCTGAAGGTGCTAACAAAATGTGCAAGCTCCAGCGATGCATCTATGGACTGGTGCGAGCATCTCGGAGTTGGAATATACGCTTTGATGAGTTGATCAAAGCATATAGTTTTATACAGACTTTTGGTGAAGCCTGCATTTACAAGAAAGTGTGTGGGAGCTCTGTAGCATTTCTGATATTATATGAGGATGACATATTGTTGATCAGAAATGATACTAAATTTCTGGATAGCATAAAGGGATACTTGAATAAGAATTTTTCAAAGAAAAACCTCGGTGAAGCTGCTTACACATTGAGCATCAAGATCTATAGAGATAGATCAAGACGCTTGATAAGATTTTTCAATGAGTACATACCTTGACAAGATTTTGAAGTAGTTCAAAATGGAACAGTCCAAGAAGGAGTTCTCTCCTGTGTTGCAAGGTGTGAAGTTGAGTAAAGACTCAAAACCCGACCACAACAGAAAATAGAAAAAGAATGAAAAGTCATTCCCTATGCCTTAATCATAGGTTCTATAAAGTATGCTATGCTGTGTACCAGTCCTATTGTATACCTTAGCATGATTCTGGCAACATAGTACAATAGTCACTACAAAAAAAATACACTTCCATGATGATACGTGTTTGTCACAGTAGGTCGCTTTTTTTGTCATGCATGTACATTCATGACAAATTTATGACAGAATCAAGATAGTCATACCTGTTGAGGGAGTCCTGGATTCGGGGGTCTCCGGACAGCCGGACTATCTCCATTGGCCGGACTGTTAGACTATGAAGATACAAGATTGAAGACTTCGTCTCGTGTCCGGATGGGACTCTACTTGGCGTGGAAGGCAAGCTAGGCAATACGTATATGGATATCTCCTCCTTTGTAACCGACCTTGTGTAACCCTAACCCTCTCCGGTGTCTATATAAACCGAAGGGTTTCAGTCCGTAGGACAACAATCACAACATACAATCATATCATAGGCTAGCTTCTAGGGTTTAGCCTCTCTGATCTCGTGGTAGATCTACTCTTGTAACACCTATATCTTCAATATTAATCAAGAAGGACGTAGGGTTTTACCTCCATCAAGAGGGCCCGAACCTGGGTAAAACTTTGTGTCCCTTGCCTCCTGTTACCATCCGGCCTAGACGCACAGTTCGGGACCCCCTACCCGAGATCCACCGGTTTCGACACTGACATTGGTGCTTTCATTGAGAGTTCCACTATGCCGTCGCCACAAGGAAGGATGTCTCGTCCCGTCTTTAAAGACGGCACTATCGCTGAGGGAGCTCTGGCTATCGGCCAAACTCTCCGGCTAGGTGGTTTTCTTATGACCGCCTATTCGGCCGCTGCGCCGACGATGACTTCTTGGGTCATCGAAAGCAATCTTCACATCAACTCGGAACTCGCCAAGCAGTTAGATCCAATGGAGCTCTCTTCCCTGAATGAGCTCTTGGATCGTATCGCTGCCCTGGGAGTCGCTACAGACTATGATCACATTGGGCCTAAACCTGATCTAAGAGAAATTAACTCTCCCCAGGTCACCCATCATGTTGCGGTGGTGGAAGAACAATGCGGCAAAACTTCATCTATCTTAAGGACTAGCTACGTCTGGATACCCGCGGAGGGGAGGATGTCACTCAAAGCCTGAACCCAGAATCAGGCAGCGGGCCAGATTTACCGGAAAACATCCAAGAATCCAAACTTTCGAGTTTGGAAACTCCTTGGCCACTGAGCCTCAGATTGGGTGAGGATTCGGATTCAATTACACCCACCCACCCAAACATACGCGATCTATCCCAAATTAGGCAAGAGCCAGCAGAAACAGTACGCCATTACTGGGCCAGATTCCTCCTGGTCAAGAACATGATAAAGGACTGCCGTGAGGAAGACGCAATTTCACTCTTCTGCAATAATTGCACGGACAAGGGAATCCTCAACGCCATAAGTTGTCGCGAAATTACACGCTTTGCCGACTTGGTGTCCATAGTACGAAAGTACTGTGCGATGGAAAGCGCCTGGAAAACCGAAATCAAATTTTGGGATAATCCGGCCCAGAATACAAACCCAGTCCGAAATAAAAGGGTGCACTATCACAATACACCTAGGTTAACTACCAAAAAGCAAAAGCCCTCTACGGGGCAAGGAACCGTACTGGAGGGATGGCTCAACGGACCCTGCAAAATTCATAGTACAGCGGATGCGATACCAACGCACAGCCTTAGAGCATGCTGGATACTCCGGCAGGTAGCCAAAAGTGGTGAGGATCTACTCCTCCCAAAAACCACAGAGCACCACCCCGAGGACAACACTACGGTCTTAATGGTCTTCGAGACCTTTGCGTCAAATAAAAGACGGAAGCGAACACTCCGCAGCACGTCCGAAATCTGCCACATAGCAGAAACAAATCCTTGGAGCGACACGGCTATTACCTTCAATGCCAGTGACGAACCTAAATTCTGAACAGCCCAAGTACCAGCCGCACTGGTCCTCTGTCCAATCATGGATGGCTTTCGACTCACCAAGGTACTCATGGATGGCGGCAGCGGATTAAACCTCATCTACGAGGAAACTCTTCAAAAGATGGAAATATACTGGAGCCGCATTAAGCAAAGCAGCACAACCTTTAGAGGAATCATCCCCAGTCGGGAAGCACGCTGCGCCGGAAAAATCACACTGGATGTGGTATTCGGCACGCCGGATAATTACAGGTCCGAAGAAATTACATTCCAAGTGGCCCCGTTCAGCAGCGGATACCACGCTCTATTAGGGTGGGAGGCGTTTACAATCTTCCAAGCCATACCCCATTACGGGTACATGAAGCTCAAAATGCCCGGGCCCAATGGGATCATCACTCTTGTTAGTGATCCGGACATAGCACTCCGCGCTGAAAATAAGACAGCTGCACTGGCCCTTGAGGCACTATCCGAAGCCCTAGCGGCCGAAGAACTAACTGCGCTGCGCTCCACAGTGAACAGGGACGACGTGATACTCGATAAAAGATCCAAGTCCACCTCCTTTAAGCCGGCGGACGAAATAGTCAAATTCCAAGTCCATCCAACGGACCCTACAAAAACAGCTTCCATCGGGGCACAATTAAACCCTGATGTTGACGCCGCACCGCGAGAGTTCCTACGTGAGAACTGGGACATTTTTGCCTGGCACCCTTCAGACATGCCAGGAATCCCACGCAGGCTAGCTGAACACAGCCTAAATATCCTAAAAGGATTCAAGCCAGTCAAGTAGGCTCTTCGACGTTTCTCCGAGCCTAAAAGACAAGCCATGGGAGAGGAACTAGCCAAGCTATTAGAGGCCGGATTCATCAGAGACATAAAACATCCGGACTGGCTAGCAAACCTGGTGATGGTGCCAAAGAAGGACAAATCCTGGCCCTTGTGCGTCGATTTTAAGGACCTTAATAAGGCCTGCCCAAAGGATCCCTTCCCCCTCCCCCGCGTCGATCAAATCATCGATGCTACCGCATGACACGATTCATTGTGTTTCCTCGACGCATACTCCGGCTACCATCAAATCAAAATGGCACAGCCAGACCAAGCCGCAACGGCATTCATCACACCATACAGCCCATTCTGCTTCAACACAATGCCCTTCGGGCTAAAAAACACCGGTGCAACATACCAACACATGATTTAGACATGCCTGGCAAACCAGATCGGCAAAACAGTGGAGGCATACGTGGATGACGTGGTCATTAAAACCAAGCATGTCGAAACCCTAGTAGACGACTTTGAGGGTCACATTCGACAACCTCCGAACATATGACATCAAGCTCAATCCGGAAAAATGTGTTTTCGGCATACCAGCAGGAAAGCTCCTGGGATTCATCGTCTCCAGCAGAGGTATTGAAGCTAATCCGGCCAAAATCCGAGCGTTGTCATAGTTGGCTACCCCAGCTGACCTCAAACAAATACAAAAATTAACTAGATGTGTGGCGGATCTAAGCTGCTTTATCTCCCGCTTGGGAGAAAAGGCATTACCCCTTTATCGCCTCCTACAGCGCACTGAACACTTCGAGTGGACGGACGCCGCCACGGCCGGACTGAATGAAATAAAAGACATATTGGCAACAAACCCAGTCCTGGCCGCGCCAAACACTGGCGAACCAATGCTATTATACATTGCGGCAACTCATCAAGTAGTAAGCGCAGTGCTTGTCGTCGAGCGAGAAGCGGACGGACACAAATTTCCCCTTCAAAAGCCGGTTTACTACGTGTCCACAGTCCTTACCCATGCAAATCACGGTACCCGCATGATCAAAAGATAGCGTACGCGGTATTTATGGCATCCCGGAAGCTGCGACACTACTTTCAAGAGTGTTCGATAACGGTAGCCTCGGAAGTACCACTTAACAATATTATAAACAACCGCGATGCGACGGGCCAAATTGCCAAATGGGCCATTGAGCTCCTCCCATTCGACATAACTTACAAACCACGGCGAGCTATTAAATCGCAAGTTTTGGCTGACTTCGTCGCTGAATGGATGGAAGCCGAACTCCCTAAAGAGTATGACACATATTCAAACTGGATCATGCACTTCGACGGCTCCAAAATGTTGGCTGGTCTGGGGGCTGGCATCGTCTTGACGTCCCCAACAGGAGACACCGTTCAATACATACTACAGATAATGTATACGGACGCCAACAATGTAGCCGAATACGAGGCCCTTCTACATGGTCTCCGGATGGAAGTATCCATGGGGATCCGACGCCTAGAGGTGCGTGGGGATTCAAACCTTGCAATATCCCAAATAAATGGAGACTTTGATGCCAAGGATCCAAAAATGGCTGCTTATCGCAATGTCGTTCTAAAAATGTCAGCCTGGTTCGATGGGCTCGAATTTCACCATGTGTCTCGGGAAAACAATCAGGCGGCGGATATCCTCGCCCGCATTGGCGCAAAACGCGACACAGTCCCTCCCAACATTTTTCTAGAAAGGCTTTTCAAGCCATTCGTAGCATGGGAAGGGGACACCGGTAACAACAGTCCGGACCCAACCAAAACACCCGATACCGAACTCTTTGACACAATCGGAGGCTCCGCCACCGAAATAACACAATCAGCCCACGAAATAATGGCCATTATTGCCCTGTGGATAGAACCATTCCTGGCCTACTTAACTAGACAAGAACTCCCAGAGGACCAAAATGAGGCATGCTGCATAGTGCGGCGATCAAAGGCCTATAGGGTCCATGAGGGAGAATTGTACAAAAAAAGTGCTACTGGAGTCCTTCAACGGTGCATCTCCGAAGGGGAAGGACGGAACCTTTTGGCAGAAATTCATGCTGGACTTGGCGGTCATCACGCTGCAGCCCGGGCTCTTGTGAGCAAGGCCTTCTGTACAGGATTCTATTGGCCAACGGCCCGGGCAGACGCACAGGACTTAGTCCACCGTTGCGCCGGTTGCCAGCTCTTTGCAAATCAAAGCCATATGCCACCCACTGCCCTCCGAACAATCCCCATTACATGGCCCTTTGCGGTCTGGGGGCTTGACATGGTTGGACCCCTTAAAGGTGGAACCCACAAGAAAAAATACTTATTGGTCATGGTGGATAAATTCACTAAGTGGATAGAGGCCAAACCGGTTAAAACAACCGAATCCGGACCGGTGATAGATTTCATATCCGGGGTTGTACATCGCTACGGCGTCCCCCACAACATCATCACTAATAATGGCATGAACTTCACGGCCGACGAGGTAAAACTCTGGTGCAGAAAAATGGGCATCAAGCTCGATTACGCTTCAGTCTACCACCCACAAACCGACGGTCAAGTCGAACGAGCAAATGGTCTTATAATGAGCGGCATTAAACCCAGACTAGTGAGCTCCTTAACAGAGTCTGACACGCACTGGGTAGAGGAGCTCGACTCCGTACTCTGGGGGCTACGGACCATGCCGAATCGTAGTACCAGATACACACCATTTTTTATGGTGTACGGCACTGAGGCAGTACTGCCCTGTGACATAATTCATGACTCACCTCGAGTGCGCATGTACGAAGAAAGAGAAGCCGAGCTCGATCGGCAGGACAGTCTAGACACCTTGGAGGAAGAGCGCGACGTAGACAAAGCCCGTTCCGCATTTTACCAGCAACAGGCTCGCAGATACCAAAGCAGAGAAGTACGAGCCAAAACTTATAACGTTGGCGAACTAGTTCTCCGGCTACCGGATAAGAAAAAGAACAAGCTAGAGCCCAAATGGGAAGGTCCCTTCATCATCGACCAAGTTCTGACTGGCGGAGCGTACCGACTGCAGGATGCATCGACTAGTCGACTCGAGCCAAACCCATGGAACGCAGCTAGGCTCCGAAGATTCTATGCCTAGCACCGGACTTTATATGTTAGTCCCCTCCCTTTGTCCATTTTCTGCATATGTGTCGTCTGTCTTGTTTCCCTTTCTTTCTTTTATTCCTCTAGACCTTCACGGGTCACCTTGTGCCTCACTTGTACATTACAGAGGTGCTAGCCGCACTATCTACACCTGGGGGCTTCTTTCACAGAAGCTTAAATTATTTACCCGGGCATCACGCCCAACACATGCGTTGTACTTTCACATGTACCTTTTTTCACCATTATATGCATCGATATGACTTAAGTTTTGGCAAGCTGGGTTGCCTGGCTCTTGTATTTATGCTCTACGTTCCCGTTAATTCGGCTAGGGCATAAGGGGAGCACCTCTGCGATTGTTACCGCCGGGTCAGCCGGACGTGTACCTCAGACTGGGTGAAGCCGAAAACTAGTGTTCTTAAGAGAATATTCCGTTGGTGAACAAAAGATGAATTTTATTTATTAACCATATCTGCCCCCAGACATTTTTTACTGCGCTTCTTGTCACAGTCCGGACATGCACTTTAGGGCATGCCTACCCAGGGAAAGGAACCCTTAACGGAACTATTCTCTCTGGAAGATGTTTCTTACTACCCATGTAATATAACATAACTAGTTGGGTACTTGTCTGATAAAGCACTAATGACCCCTACGCCTGGTCTCCATGCATGCCCCGGTTCTTATATAACCGAGAGGGTATTCGGATACACTCCGGACTATCGGGTCCGAGGTTGAAGCGAAAAGGTCCGCCACGACAAACGATTTACAATCTGGCTAGAAGACATCATATATGTCACTTTACAATTGCATAGTTAATTTGACTGGTTGAATTCCTCTTCAATGCCCTCCAATAGGTTGTTTAGTCTACAGTCCTGTTGGGAATACTTTGCGGCCAATTCTACTTGGCCGTACACTAAATTCACAGGGATCTCCTTGCCGTCTGGCCCCACAGGTCCGACTTCGGCCATGTGGTTCGGGTCAGCCTTCGTGTACCATGTCTTCACCATTGCCCAAGCCTCCCTGGCGCCCTGACGGCAGGCCGATATCTTCCATAATCGGAAACGCCGCCGTGCTCCCTTCAGCTTTTCTGGAAGCTCTCCAAGGCCTTCGGGTATGGAGACAGACGGCCACAAGGCCTGGGCAACGCCTTGCATCACCTGCCGAACTCGTTTGTGCAGCTGTGCGAGCTCGGGAAGAAGATCACCCGTTGAACTAGGCATCTCCTCGGCAGGACGTCATGTTAGCATACCTAAAGACATAACTCTGTCAGCCAGCTTCCTCGCCGAACTCTTTTTCAAAGTTCGTTCAAGCACTTACTAAATATGCCGCGTCAAAGCCGCTGATTCTCCTTAACAGAATCCGACAGTTGGGCACGAACATCTTTTAGTTCCACGCCCAGCTTGGTGTTGGCATCTTGGAGATCATTCTTCTCCTGCCTCACCCTCGTTAGCACGCTCTCACCAGCCTTCAGCTGGCGTATGAGCTGCTGCTTATCCGAATTCACTCCAGCGTCATCTACAATTTTATTGTCAGATTTGCATATAAAGCCGCACTCTAATATGATACTCATCATTTGACGGATGTGTTACCAGTGGGGGTCTCCTTGGGCTCCCCTGCAGCGGACAGTGCGGCCTGAAGTTGGGCTTTGCACTCTTCCAGCTCCTGGGACAGTTGAGTATTCTTTTCTGTAAGAACCTACATAACAAATGATCCTTAAATCAGTTATCCTAACTGTTTCAAGTCTCAGGGGCTACTGATATATATATAATCATCAAATTTTCTCACCCGTATGTCTTTTACATACTGCTCCATGGCTCTGGCTAGACCATTTTGAGCGGCACGGAGGTGCGCATCTCCCGAGTTGAAGGCATCTAAAGCCTCTTGGGAGAAATAAGCGTCACGAAGAACAGTCCGGCGACGCCTATGATTCATGGCACTTTCCACCTCGGAAGGGGTGGTGGACAGTCTATCCGTATCCTCTGTCGGAGGAGCACCCGGTGCACGCCTTGTACTCGTTCCCACCCCTGAGTCCGGCCTTGGAGCCTGGCTTGTGGAGGCGCGGTTGGTAGCCTCTCCGAGTATAGTCCGACGAGGGCTCTTTCTCCTGAAAGGAAGGCATGGGCGTTAATATGCCTCTGTAAATAATGTCTTTCAATAAATACGGCATGATATACCGCTGCGTCGGTGCCTCAATCCAGACTACGGATCTTTTCAGCCTGCCTGGCCTAGCGGCCCCTTGTTCGCTAGTTGCCATAGGCTCGATCTTCTGCCCCGAGGACCTCCCCTGCAAGACATGGCTGTTATACGGCAATGAAAAAAAAGAGCACAAGGACGGGTCCCTTTTTAAGTGCTGGGATTTCGGTCTGAGTCACCTGTGAGGTTGGAACTAGCCCAGGGTAATCGGCCGTAATGGCCACCAAGGTATTGTCATTACTCCCTTGGTAAAAAAACCCCGTCGATCAGCTCCACGGATATGTCCGGATCCTCTTGGGAGGCCGGGTCAAGGGACCGTCCAGGGTCCTCGGGCTATGGAGGAGGGCTGTTTATCTCCTTTACTGCCTGGCGCAGCTCCTGCGATGAAATCGCTAGAATGAATACTTAAACTACGGGAATACGAAACGGATGGGCGAGAAAAAAATCTCCGCTTACCCAGCTCGGAGGATTGTACATGGAGAATCCGCCTTCCGGGTTGATACGGAGGAATTCCTCCTCTTCTCCCTTGTACAAAGTGGACAAGATCTTTATTAGATCAGCAGCCGATCCCGGCCCTTTGCGGCCGTGGCGGGTGGCGTCATCCTCCCCGTTGAAGTCCCACATGGGGTGGCCTCTGTACTGGAGCGGCTACACCCCCCGCATAATGCATATAGCCATGACCCCGATCATGGTCAATCCGGATCGAGCTAAAGAACTTATCCGACTCATCAGATAAAGAATGTCCCGGTCATCTTCCTCCAGGGGGCTCCGTGGACGCCAACTCTGGCGCTTCTTCAAAGGGGCGTTGTCAAACTCTGGAAGGCCGATCCGAATAGGGTCCAGAAGGGGGACATCTTCTATATAAAACCATTCTGAAGGCCAGTCTTTGGACGTCTTCTTCGGGGTCCCGGATAGGTATCCGGTCCCAGCGACACGCCACACTTCGGCTCCGCCCACTTGATATATTGATCCCATCTTAGAACGGGGCACAAGGCAGAACAGCTTCTTCCACAGAGTGAAATGAGCTTCACAACCCAAAAATAACTCGCTAAGGGCTACGAATCCCGCGATGTGAAGCAGGGAGGCAGGCGTAAGGTTGTGCAGCTGGAGGCCATAGAACTCCAGAAGCCCTCGGAGAAACGGATGGATTGGGAATCCGAGCCCTCTTACCAGATAAGGGACAAGGCACACCCGCTCTCCCTTGGAGGGATTGGGACGGCTCTCCGCTTGCTCTCTGCCATTATAGGTGGCAAGCCCGGCTCGAACCGGGACCAGGTACGCTGGGGGAAGAAATCCCTTGGATTGAAGCATCACCAATTTGCTGTGCGGGATGGAACATCTCTCCCAATCTCCAGTCTTGGAACTAGGGGTGCGAGAGGAGGAGCTGCGTCGACCGGCCATGGTGGAATGGATCTCTGTCAGGCACACTCCGATGAAGACTCGGCAAGGGAGGATGATGTGATTTGGATCTGAATCCTCGTCTTTTTAAATAGGCGGCTCATTTACATAGCTAGGGGCGTAAATGTGAAAACACCCTGGCTCTTCGCATTCGCTCGACACGTGGAAAGTGGCCATTATTGGGCATAGAAGCCGAGAAGTACAAACCATCACAAGGAGCCGGGCATTATTTCGACAGGTACACAAAATTTGAAGAGGAACCCGCCTTGCAATGCTGAAGATAATACTGCGCGCCGAACTCGTCGTCATTGAAGCCTGGTTCGGGGGCTACTGATGGAGTCCTGGATTCGGGGGTCTCCGGACAGCTGGACTATCTCCATTGGCCGGACTGTTAGACTATGAAGATACAAGATTGAAGACTTCATTTTGTGTCCGGATGGGACTCTACTTGGTGTGGAAGGCAAGCTAGGCAATACATATATGGATATCTCCTCCTTTGTAACCGACCTTGTGTAACCCTAACCCTCTCCGGTGTCTATATAAACCGAAGGGTTTCAGTCCGTAGGACAACAATCACAACATACAATCATATCATAGGCTAGCTTCTAGGGTTTAGCCTCTCTGATCTCGTGGTAGATCTACTCTTGTAACACCTATATATTCAATATTAATCAAGCAGGACGTAGGGTTTTACCTCCATCAAGAGGGCCCGAACCTGGGTAAAACTTCGTGTCCCTTGCCTCCTGTTACCATCCGGCCTAGACGCATAGTTCGGGACCCCCTACCCGAGATCCGCCGGTTTTGACACCGACACCTGTGCTGTCGTAGAAGTGTTCCATGACATTACCAAAATTATCATCACGGAAGTGTCCACTTCCATGACGATAAATCACGCGTCACAGAAGTGCTTTCGTCAAGGGTGACCGACACGTGGCATCCACCGTAACGTAACGCCGTTAAGCTATCGGGTCTGGTTTTGGATCCGATAACCCGTTAACAGCCCCGACCAATGGGGATTTTCCACGTGTAAAATCATCATTGGCTGGAGGAAACACGTGTCGGCTCATCATTGGGACAGATGTCAACCACTCATTGGACGGAAGGCGCCTATGATACGTCGACACGTGGCATGGCCCAACAGAGGCCCATTCCTGTGAAAAGGCCGGCCCGTTTGACTTGGTTAAAAGCTGGCGGGCCGGCCCATGGAAAGCCTGTTAACGGCCTGTTCAAATATAACCCATTTACAGCCCGCTAACCCAAGGCCCGTTACACCCTATCCGAATTAGGCCCAGTAGCGTCATCTGGGCCATCCAATATGATTCCAGCCCGTTTTCACTTCTGGCCCATGTATGGCCCATGAAGTCTTTCGGCCCATATGAGGCCCTATGTAACTCTTGGTCTACTAACGGCCCGTGGTGAAACTGGCCCGTAATGAACAGTGTATCACTTTACACCCATTAACGGCCCATGGTGAAACTGGCCCGTAATGAACAGTGTATCACTTTATACCCATTAACGACCCGTTATTCCATTGGGCCGTTTCCAGCCCATGTTATCTTTCGGCCTTCTCAGAGCCCATTTATTCTTGGGCTCATTTCCAGCATTCGTTTACTTACGGCCCATTACTGTCATTTTCTGCTTGTGGGCCAAATTCAGCCCGTGGTTACAGTCGACCCGTTTGTGGTCCGTTAATACATTGGGCCGATTTCATAGCGTCATCAAATACGGCCTATTAACGATGGCCCGTTATGGTCAGCCCATGAACGGACGATTCCAACTCTAGCCCGTTTATGGCCATAATGCGGTCTGTTTGGCCCATGTTTGGCCAATCGATTATACGGCCCGTATAAAGCCCATTGACAATACGGCCCGCAGAAGGCCCATTGTTTCTACGGCGTGTAGAAGGCCCATTGTTTCTATGGCCCGTAGAAGGCCCATTGTTTCTACGGCCAGTAGGAGGCCCAGTGTCACTATAGTAAATATTAGCCCATGGTTATTGTGGCCTAGTTTTAAAAAATAGGTTATTGCAGCCACTAGCTAACCGCGGAAAAAGAACTGCAATGACTACAAGCAAACAAATAAACAAGACAACAAGGAAATAAATAAGCAAGCAACTAACGCTAGGCTATCAAGGCTATTACACATAATACATCCACTGGGCATCAATGTTCGCCACGAGTGCAAATATAGGGAACAAAGCAGCATATCATATACACTGGTTGTCAAAGTTGGCGACCAGCGCAAATAAACGCCGCAGCAAAACAAGTCTAGAACTGAAACCACTTCAGAATATCTCAAGAAACAATATCCTGGGTACCCATAATGCTGTCAAGATGCTTAGCAAGCTTATTAACTTTCTCTTGTTTGGCGCTTAAATCCTCCAGCGCTTTGTTGTTGCACCAGAAAATATGCATCTGAATTCTGCAGGGACTTCCTCAGTCCTTCAGCTTCCTGTCGCAGCACATCTGATCGATGTCTTTGAACTTGAAGTTGAGACTCAAGAAGACGAACTGATTCAGGCAGCGATTTCGAAGAGCTTGTGCCAGCAGTAGTGGCCAGTAACTCGAACACTACATCAAGACAGGACTTTTGGGTTCCCTCACTGTCGTCAAGATAGTTTTTATCAACTTTCTTGGAGACCAACAGGGATGTCTCACTATCTTGAACCTTATCTGCATTACTTCCTTTACCATTGGATAATGCGGTGCTGTTCTCCAATATTTTGCCCGCAATCTAAAAGAGAAACAAGCAGACACATCACATGTTTACCATGTTGTATATGAAACTCATTTTGGTAAATGAGTTCAGTAGTAAAGTGGACAGGATAACAGCATGAAACAAACATATATCTATGTACCATGGTCACTTTATGGTCTATATCATTCTAGTTTTTGTTGCCAAATCAAGATAGAGACATAGTTCAAATAATATTTGTTCAAGACAAAGCAGAATCGACAGAATATAAGTGTGGGTAACTATAGAGCAATAACAACACTTGTAATGTGCATGACATGAGAACATAACTGTTTATTCAATTGAAACTGAAATCAACATAGAGCAAGTTACAACAGCAAACCAGTTAAAGAAACAGGTTTAAAACATACCTGTTGCGCCATTGGAGTTTCAATTCCATCCTTAAAATTTGAAAATAGATGGTATGAGTAAATACAGTCGTGCAAGAGGAAAGGAGTATGAACCATAGCTACAGAACCTAACCTGAGAACAAATCTTGTTCTCCTTTAAGCGTTGAGTTGGGATTCGGAGTGGTGGTCCTCGTGCTTTGGGCACTGCAGTTCCCTTACTAACTGCTCGTGTTTGGGTGCTCTGTGGTGGAGACGGTGCTATGTCAACTGGAACTGGGTTACTATCTGTCGGGGTTGGGGTTAGAAGGGGTGTAGCTGGTTCTCTGTCCAACTGGGTAGGGGTACAATCTGCGAGAGTCTGGGTTAAGTGTGGTGGATCTGGTCCTTGGGCAAGTACAACCGTGGTTCTATCTGCATCAGCTGGTAGCACTATCTTTTCTGAAGACCGTGTTGTTACTCCCTTAGATACTGCCATCACGCTCTCCAATTCAAATGGCTGATAAACAAGAAAAGTAATTGAAAGTATAGACATTGTATGATAGACAGGTGCAATGGATAGTGGGGAATAAAAGAGGGCATAAAGTAATTCATATTTATGTTGTCTAACCAAACAGGATAGCATGACACAATTTCACATATATGATGGCTAACTAAACAGGATAGCATGACACAATTTCACATTATGATGGCTAACTAAAAAAGATGGAAAGACATAGTTCAAAATATGAGACTATGTAAACATGATGACATGACATAACTATATAATGTGTTTATTAAATAGGTTGGCATGCCATAATTCACATACATTCATGGATAGAATGCCATAATTCAAAATATGATGACTGTAAACACTAAACAGGATGAGATGATATAACTATATGATGACTTTATTAAATGGGTTGCCATGCCATAATTCAGATAGATGATGTGTATGTACTATGTAAACATGATGGCATGATCTAATTCAAATATATGATTTATATAGTAAGCAAGTAAGCAGATGGCGATCCATATATGATGTAAAAACTAAGCAATGCAAGACAACATGCATGACATGGGTAATATAACCCTACCAAGTTTGAGCATAGACCTCAGGGGGAAAATAGGACTGGTCATCAGTCTCTGAATCCTCCTCTGAGGAGCTCTCTGTAACCAGCAAGATGTCTGCATCAGCAGGTAGCATTGTCTGTCTGAATACCTTGTTTTCACTCCAGATACTTCCATCACCGCTTCAAATGGCTGATGCACAGGAAGAGTAGTTGAATATACAAACGTTGTCGCCAAATGGAACACGTAATACAAAAAAATGATAGCATGATATAATTCACATACATGATAATTGGCTAAACAACATGGCATTGCATAATTCACATATATAATGCCTTTGCAACAAGATAGCATTGTATAATTCACATATATAATGTCTTGCAACAAGATGGCAATGCATAATTCACATATATGGTAATTAGACACTGAACAGGTGGCATTCACACAAAGCATGTCTAAACTAATCAAATGACATAGCAATGCGAGACACCATACGCACGATATGAGCAACATAACCCTGCCAAGTTAGAGCATACACCTCGGGGGGGGGGATAGGACTGGTCATCTGTCTCTGAATCCTCTTCTGAGGAGCTATCCGTAACCAGCGAGATATGCGCTTTGTCAGATAGCATAGTCTGCTCTGAAGACCTTGTTTTCACTCCAGAATTTGCCATCATCATGTCAAATGGCTGATGCACACGAAGAGCAGTTAAATGTAATAACATTGTTGACAAATGTAATATGTAATGAAAAAAAGGATGGCCTGATATAATTTACATATAAGATGACTGGCTAAGCAGGATGGCATTGCAAAATTCACATATATGATGCCTGGCTAAACAAGATGGCGTTGCATAATTCACATAAACGATGAATAAACTAAGCAGATGGCATTCGCACAAAGGATGTGTAAACTAAGCAGATGACATATTTGATGTATAAAGTAAGCAATGCAAGACACCATATGCATGATATAACCAACATCAGCATGCCAAGTTAGAGCGAAGACCTCAGGGGGTAAATAGGAGTTGTCTTCTCCTTCTGAATCCCCCTCAGAACAGATATCTTCCTCTCGATTACAATCCGAAATGCGTGGAGGGGGGCTGCCTTTGCGCCTACCATGGAGCGACGTCTGCATGAAATTTTATTGCCACACAAGGCTCGTCTCTTTTGCTCTACATGTTCAGTTCCATTGTTTACAATAACTGTCATGCATAGGAATAAAACATAGTGAGATTATGTAAGGAGTGCATGCAGAAATCCAAAGTGATGGTAGCAACCTGTGGATAGACCCAAAACCAATAATAGCAGGCAGATAATGGCTTCAATTAAAAAATACAGATAATGGCTTCTTTACTATTTGTTTCCCACCCAACATGAAACTCATAGTAGACACCGGAGATTAACCAGATAGTAGATAGATACTATTGATAGCAGCCCCGATATGTACCCCACAACCATTTAAAAACTCAAGTTTGACCATTAGTTTGGAGCTGACTCAGAGTCTAATCGTGAATAGGACGATAAAGTAGCATGTAATATTAAGCGATGCATAACATAAGCAGACACGAAAGAGTGCGACCTGTCTTGCGGACCCGTGTAGTCCTCGAGGTCATCTGCTCGGTTGATGATGGTAGTGCAGTTTTCATGGTTGCCAGCGGCGGGGAAGAAGATCTGAGGCGGCGAAAGACAGTCTGGAGGCCGGATCCCTGCTGTGCTGGACCCTTCTGTCGTTGGAGCAGTTGAGCTGGGGTGGACGACGGCGCAACAAGAGCGGGACAAACCACGCAAGGTTTTCTTTGACAACTATCTGTAAGAGAAGTAATTCTGTAAGGGCTCGTTTGAATTGGAGGATTCCAACAATGCAGGGATAGGAAATAGACATGAATAGGATAGGAATGCACATGCAAAACAGAGAATTTAAAAACACAGGATTTCTGCCAATCTGGGTGTTTAATTCACAACAATTGGAAGATCACAGGATGCAAAGAAGCATGGTGAGATTAAGTCAAACCACAAAAAAATGTACGGTTATAATGCTATTATGCTACTATCTCTTAGTCTTGTGCTTCATGAATAGGAATTTGAAAAGCAGGACAAGTGAAAATTAAAATTCCTACGTTTTTTCTTTCAAGGAGACACTAAAGGAACAAATCCGTGTGCTCAGTGGACAATATATATAACATGTAGAGTAAAAAAGAGATGCAACAATTGTACAACCTCTTTGGCGAAGCCATGTCGATCTCAGCGTGATTGGGTTGGCCGGTGAGGATGCTCTGACTGACTTGGCTGTCGGAGGAGGGGAAGAAGATCTTAGGCGTCTGGAGATGGAGCCCGAGGTACTGCTCTGCTGTGATGGAGGGTTTCGTCGTTGGAGCAGCTCTGGTGAGTTGTGCGACGCCGAGGCTGAAGCAGGACAAGAGAGACAACAAACAACGTTAACCTGAGTGGAATTCTAATAGCATCCCCAATACATGATGTAAAATACATAACCACAAAGTGCTAGATGTAAAATACATCAACCGCTCATCTCTGAACTTAAGTGTCGAAACTGAATTTAACTGTCGAAACTGAACTTAACTGTCGAAACTGAACATAACTGTCGAAACTGAATTTTGCTGCTGAAACTGAATTTTGTTATCGAAACTGAATGCACTAGCAAGGTGAGGCTACACGTCGGTCGACTGACTTTTTCATCTCTGGTCAGTCGATTTTGCAGCCGTTGGATACGAAATCAAGGGCCTGCGGTTCATCTTCAACTTCCACCCCCTGAGCCAGCCAAACAGCAGCCCCCCGCCGCCCCGCCCGCCCCAAAAACACTCCCCACCGCCGGTCTGCCGCTGTCCCGGCCATCCCTCTAGGCCCCCCGTGCCGAGCTTTTTCTCCGGCGATCCCCACGCACCGCCCCGCCAACGCTCCGCCACGGTCGGCGACCACCGCCCCCATCCTGAAACCTAAGATAGATAGTGGGGTACCACTCCGGTGGGCCCCCCTCCCCGCTGCGGCTGGTTCTTCCTTCACCCCGGCGGCATCGGAGTGAAGTGTAGCTAAATCGGAGCAGCATCGCAAGAAAGAGCAAGAGCGAGAGCAGCAGCGCGAGCAAGAGCAATAGCAAGAGCAGACCAGGCAAGGGACCGAGAGCAAGAGCAGAGCAGCAGCGCGAGCAAGAGCTAAAGCAGCAGCAGGTCCTACTGATGTGGACGTCACCGCCGAGGGAGTGACGCTGTGGAAGAAGTGGCCGGCGACGCCGCCGTGGATGGAGCCGCGCTGTGTCAGCTCGGGACCGAGCGCCGGCACCATCGTGAGATCGAATCAAGAAGAAAATGCGGCGATTAGTGTACAACCTCTTTGGTGGCGCCGATTAGGCCACATCTTCATCCGAGGAAACGGTGATGATGATGCTCTTCTAGTGGTGCAGGTAAAGATGGCGGTGTGGGAATGGAGGAGGCGCGAAAGACGAGGGGAACGTCGGGGCAGCTCCTTGGAGGTGGAGGATGGGGTGGCTGAACCGGCGGGACGATGAGATCGACGACGGATCCTCATCCGGTAAGATGGATGAGGGACGTCGAGGTGTTGCTGTGGACGACGTCGTCGGGGAAGAGGCTCCGGCTGGGTGGCGGACAGAGCAGGGTGTGGGGTTTCGTCGCGGGTTTTCGCGGCCTCGGTGTACGAATGGGTGGGCGGATGGGATGGCAGTGGGGAACCATGGCTTAGAGACGCGCTTGTCCGAAATGTGGGGTAAGTTACGAAAGTACCCCCATCGATTTGAGGCGGTTCTTTCGGTTCAGGGGTACCACGGGCATTTCGCTTCTATCGCATGCACTTTCTTATTAGTAGATCTTTTAGTGTACCATTGAGAATAATTAACCATAATATTATCTAGGAGTTTAGTAGCTTCTCCTAAAGTGATTTCCATAAAAGTGCCTCACGCGGCCAAATCTAAAAGGTTTCTAGAAGCAAAATTCAATCCGGCATAAAATTTTTGTATAATCATCCACAAATTCAAACCATGTGTAGGGCAATTACGTATCATTAATTTCATCCTCTCCCAAGCTTGTGCAACATGTTCATGATCAAGTTGCTTAAAATTCATAATATCGTTTCTAAGAGAGATGATCTTAGTGGGAGGAAAATACTTAGAGATAAAAGCATCCTTGCACTTATTCCACGAATCAATACTATTTTTAGGAAAAGACGAAAACCAAGCTTTAGCACGATCTCTAAGCGAAAAAGGAAATAGCTTCAATTTAACAATATCATCGTCCACATCTTTATTCTTTTGCATATCACACAAATCAACGAAGTTGTTTAGATGGGTAGCGGCATCTTCACTAGGAAGGCCGGAAAACGGATCTTTCATGACAAGATTCAGCAAAGCAGCATTAATTTCACAAGATTCAACATCGGTAAGAGGGGCAATCGTAGTGCTGATAAAATCATTGTTGTTGGTATTGGTAAAGTCGCACAATTTGGTATTATCTTGAGCCATCGTGACAAGCAAGCAACCCGACACACAAGCAAACAAGAAACGAGCAAAAAGAGGCGAATAGAGAAAGATAGGGAGGATGGAGAGAGAAGGCGAATAAAATGGCAAGGGTGAAGTGGGGAAGAGGAAAACGAGAGGCAAATGGAAAATAATGTAATGCGGGAGATAAGGATTTGTGATGGGTACTTGGTATGATGACTTTTGCGTACACTCCCCGGCAACGGCGCCAGAAATCCTTCTTGCTACCTCTTGAGCACTGCCTTGGTTTTCCCTTCAAGAGGAAAGGGTGATGTAGTAGAGCAGTGTAATTATTTCCCTCAGTTTTTGAGAACCAAGGTATCAATCCAGTAGGAGGCCACACACGAGTCCCTCGCACCTACACAAACAAATAAACTCCTCGCAACCAACGCGATAAAGGGGTTGTCAATCCTTTCACGGTCACCTACGAGAGTGAGATCTGATAGATATGATAAGACAATATTTTTGGTATTTTTATGATAAAGAGAAATAAAGATGCAAGTAAAATAAATAGCAAAGGAAATAACTAAGTATTGGAAGATTAATATGATGGAAAATAGACCCGGGGGCCATAGGTTTCACTAGAGGCTTCTCTCGAGATCATAAGTATTACGGTGGGTGAACAAATTAGTGTTGAGCAATTGACAGAATTGAGCATAGTTATGAGAATATCTAGGTATGATCATGTATATAGGCATCACGTCCGAGACAAGTAGACCGACTCCTACATGCATCTACTAGTATTACTCCACACATCGACCGCTATCTAACATGCATCTAGAGTATTAAGTTCAAGAGAACAGAGCAACGCTTTAAGCAAGATGACATGATGTAGAGGGATAAACTCATGCAATATGATATAAACCCCATCTTGTTTTCCTCGATGGCAACAATACAATACGTGCCTTGTTGCCCCTACTGTCACTGGGAAAGGACACCGCAAGATTGAACCCAAAGCTAAGCACTTCTCCAATTGCAAGAAAGATCAATCTAGTAGGCCAAACCAAACTGATAATTCGAAGAGACTTGCAAAGATAACCAATCATACATAAAAGAATTTAGAGAAGATTCAAATATTGTTCATAGATAAACTTGATCATAAACCCACAATTCATCGATCTCAACAAACACACCGCGAAAGAAGATTACATCGAATAGATCTCCACAAGAGAGGGGGAGAACTTTCTATTGAGATCCAAAAAGAGAGAAGAAGCCATCTAGCTAATAACTGTGGACCCGTAGGTCTGAAGTAAACTACTCACACTTCATCGGAGAGACTATGGTGTTGATGTAGAAGCCCTCCGTGATCGATACCCCCTCCGGCGGAGCTCCGGAAAAGGCCCCAAGATGGGATCTCATGGATACAGAAAGTTACGGCAATGGAATTAGGGTTTTGGCTCCATATCTGGTAGTTTGGGGGTACGTAGGTATATATAGGAGGAAGGAATACGTCGGTGGAGCAATGTGGGCCCCACGAGGGTGGAGGGCGCGCCTGGGGGGTAGGCGCGCCCCCTACCTTGTGCCTTCCTCATTGGTTGCTTGACGTAGGGTCCAAGTCCTCTGGACCATGTTCGTTCCGAAAATCACATTCCCGAAGGTTTCATTCCGTTTGGACTCCAATTGATATTCTTTTTCCGCGAAACCCTAAAATAGGCAAAAAACAACAATTTTGGGCTAGGCCTCCGGTTAATAGGTTAGTCCCAAAAATAATTTAAAAGTGTATAATAAAGCCCAATAATGTCCAAAATAGGATATAATATAGCATGGAACAATAAAAAATTATAGATATGTTGGTGACGTATCAAGCATCCCCAAGCTTAATTCCTGCTCGTCCTCGAGTAGGTAAATGATAAAAACAGAATTTTTGATGTGGAATGCTACTTGGCATAATTTTCAATGTAATTCTCTTAATTTTGGTATGAATATTCAGATCCGAAAGATTCAAGACAAGAGTTTAATATTGACATAGAAATAATAATACTTCAAGTATACTAACTAAGAAATTATGTCTCTTCCAAATAACATGGCCAAAGAAAGTTATCCCTACAAAATCATATAGTCTGGCTATGCTCCATCTTCACCACACAAAGTATTCAAATCATGCACAACCCCGATGACAAGCCAAGCACTTGTTTCATACTTTTGGTGTTCTCAAACTTTTTCAATCTTCACGCAATATCAAAAAGGAAGAACGAAATAAAAGCGGAACATGCTCCCGTGGCAGGTCGCGAGGACAGGCCCATGGCGCCCTCCTGAGCTCAGCCAGACCCCTCCTCGCGCTTCACAGGAGCGCGGTGACAAGATGACCCGCTGCCGCCTTCGAAGCAGGAACGGCGGCGTGGCGGCTGGTCGTAGCCGCCACTGCTAGAGCTGTCGCCGGAAGAAGAGTCACCGTAGCTAGACGAGATATGGCCGGTGCCGAGGGCGGGCCCGCCGTCACTCTCGTCATGGACATCACCAAGGCCGAGCACCTCGTCGCCGTCGTTGTCCTCGGGGCAGCATCGGACGCGGCGACCATCTTCCCCGAACACCCTCATGAAGAGGGTCGCGTCGCCATCGTACTTGAAGTGGAGGGCACACCGCCTGCCCAATCTGCGCACGCGGGGGAACGTCTGCCATCCGTGGGCCAGGACCGCGTTGCCCACGGCGGAGACTTCTACCATGACCCACGAAGCCCAGCTGCAGCAACCGTCAGCCCGTAGCTTGGGCGTGCAAAGGCAGCGGATACCCAGGAGGTGGCCGCTCATACCACAGCCGCGACGCTACCGACCTCATGACTATCTTGCGACGATGGGACTGTCTCTTCTTCGGCGGGAGTAGCTCAGGCTCGTTGAGGGTAGTTTTTCCCTTCTCCGCGGCCGAGAACCTCCATATCGGCGCCATGGACGATGCTGCAAGCGATGGAACGAGGAAGAAGAAGGAGCGGGAGAAGCTAAGGAGGAGATGGGTGACGGGGGCTCCGCCCCCCGCGTCACATTTATTGCCCAGGGGAGGCCAACCGCGAGCCTCCATGATCCAAGGTAATAATGACCTTTTTCTGCATGCAGCAAGGGCTCGTCAAGATGAGCAGTTGCCGAGGCGGCGTGGGGAAGCGAAGACGCCCACGTCAAATCAGTCGCCACGCGCCAACCGTGCCCGCAGGCTGTGGGGGCCCACGGCGCTCCTCACTTGCCCTTTGGCTTCGCCTCGAAGCCAAGTCCGAGCGCGCCTTGGGCCCAGGGGCTATTGTCGGCGTTCTGGGATCGGGGGTCCCCAGACTTGCCTGCCTGCGGCCCGCGGCGTGGCTCCCCCAGTGGCCTGTACGGCCCATCTTCACCAACAAACACTCAAGACCCTCGCGAGGGGCCAAGCCTCGCGAGGCGGATGACGCAAGATCTCCTCAGGGACGGCCTCACCAGGCTAGCTCACGAGGGGCGGAGAGATCAAGGCAAGGGACATCTCGCAAGGTTTCTGTGACGCAAGCCAGGACAACTGGAGCCAGGCGGGTGCTAGCGCACGCAATGTCCTTGTTTCCTCTTTGGTGCTAAGTAGGCAACCGCAGGCGAGGAGTCTTGAGGCATCAGGCAAAGGTTTCCATATCGGTGCAACAAGACCAAGACCAGCAGGACAGCAGGGCGGAGGTCACCGTGGAGCCCAAGACAGCGTCACCACCAGAGCCTTTGGCAGGCGAAGACCACCTTTTGTCAGGATAGCTTGTACTAGATGCCCCCCTTCGAATTTGGCCATTGTGGGATCCCTTCCTGCTCAATATTTGGGAAGAGGACTAGGGCCTCTATAAATAGGACTAGCCACCACCGTAGTGAGGCATCGGATATCAGACCAGGGGAGATCCCGGATCACTCAGATCATCCCCAGCCACAAAAGTTCACCAAGCACAAGAACACCTCTCCTCAGGAGGCTGTTCTTCCCTTGTAACTGTTCATCATCAGCCCAAGAGGCAATCCACCACACCACACTGGAGTAGGTTATTACACCACAACGGTGGCCTGAACCAGTATAAATCTTGTGTCTCTCGTTCTTTGGGTTCGTCGAGCTAGGCCGTGAGATCTTACGGAGTGTGATCTAGAGAGGGGGAAAGATCTTTGTGCGCACCCCAGTGTTCGAACCTCAAGGGTTTTGCCAGAACCCGAAATCCGACAGTGATTGCCTGCTTTAGAGCAAATGCATCCGTCTCTAAGATGACTACTTGGCACCCCATTCTTGACGCTTCGTTCACATCATAGAGCATGGCCAGAGCTTCAGCTTGTAGTGGTTCAACAACATTTGCCAAACTTCCTCCTCCTGCAACTAGTGCAATTCCATGATTGTTTTTTATGGTAAAACCCCATCCTCCTGATTTAGTTGATAGCCTAAAGGGTCCATCAGTATTAATTTTAAAGAAATCATCAGGGGGGGGACACCAAACCTGGTTTACAGCCTACACATTTTGCTCTTGTCGCTTGATGTATTTTTTGTATTCCAACAAGTGCAGCTGAACTGAATATATAATTTCCTCTTCAGTCCTAATCCTTTCTCCTTGATTAGCTCTGTTTCTTTCAGACCACCATAACCACAAAAGGATGCATACTTGCAGACATTTTTCCTCTTCCATGTGCAAGATATCCTCCACCATCGAGATGGCATTTGGGCAATTGAGAAGTTGCATCCGACTTTCTTCCAACAATGCAGTTCTCCAAACAGCCTTGACAAATTTGCACTTTAGGAAATAATGACCTCCATCTTTATCCATTCGATGGCATACTAGACATCTTGTATCCACTTCCATTCCTCTATTCTATAGTTTCATTCTTAGAGGTAAGCTATAATGGGCTAGTCGCCATAGAAAGTGCAGGATCTTGTTGGGCAAGGGCAACGTCCATAGTTTCTTCCAAAATGTTATCCTATGCTGAACATTCTTACTTGATGACGAAGCTCCATCATGTGCGGAGTTCCTGGCTTGGTTTTCCAACACTACTTGAGATGCAGATTTTACTGAAAATATACCCTTTTGTCAAAATGCCAGGCAGGAGTGTCTTTAGCGCCCTCTCGGATCAGAATTTGGACAATTACCTCTACATCTTCTTTGTTGAAAGTTTGATCAATCGGTTGTAAATCCCATGTGCCATAGGTAGGGTCAATCAAATCTGAAACCTTTGTGATAACATGGCTGCCTTGCTGAGATGTTACTCTCCTAGAAACACCCCTTGGTAGCCAAGGATCTGCCCATATATTGATATTGCATCCATCCCCTACTCTCCATATGATTCCACTTTGCAACACCTGTACTCCTTTCAAAATGCTTCTCCAACTATATGAAATGCCATCTCTTGGCCTCGCTTGTAATAGATTCTGGTTTGGCTAGTATTTAGCAGCCATCACTTGAGCGCATAGGGAAGATGGGTTTTGCAGCATTCTCCAAGCCTGCCTTGCCAACATAGCTAAGTTGAAAGAATATAGGTCTCTAAATCCTAGCCCTCCATCCTTTTTGGGTTTTGTCAGCTTGTCCCATCCAACCCAGTGGATTTTATTTTCTTTATCCAATTGACTCCACCAAAACCTCGCAATCATTGAGCTGACATCTTCACACAGAGATTTGGTGAGGTCAAAACATGCTATCGCATAAACAGGGATGGCTTCCGCTACAGCTTTGATAAGGACTTCCTTATCAGCCTTCGAGAGCATTTTTTCTTTCCCACCTTGTAACCTTTTCCATACTTTTTCCTTGATATACTCAAAATCTTTGGTTTTTGATCTACCAATATAGCATGGTAAACCCAAATATTTTCCCGAGAAGCCTTCTATAGCAATATTGAGCTAATTCATGAGCTCCTCTTTGTCCTCCATCTTTGTATTCTTGCTGAACAAGATGGGTGACTTTTCCTTATTTATAGCCTGGCCCAAGCAAGCTTCATAGGAGTTCAGAATTTGATTAAGCTCGCGACTGCTGTTGGCATTTACTTCTAGGAGAAGAAGTGAATCATCTGCAAAAAGAAGACGACTTATGCTTGGGGCTGTATTACATATTTTGATTCCTTTAAACCTCCCATTCATCTCAACATTTTGTAACATGGCCGAGAAGCCCTCAACGCATAAAAGAAAGAGATATGAAGGGAGAGGGTCACCTTGACGAAGCCCCCTCTCAGGAATAATCATCTTTGTGACGTCCCCATTAACTTTGATTTGGTATTTCACCGTTGTCACACAATTCATCATGAGTTGCACCCAACTTCTATTGAAACCGAGTTTCAACATGATTCCTTGCAAGAACTTCCATTCAACTCGATCATAAGCCTTGCTCATGTCAAGTTTGATAGCAACATAACTTACTCTTCCACCCCTCTTCCTCTGCAAAAAGTGAGTCATTTCATATGCTAAAAGAATATTGTCAGATATCATGCGTCCAGACACAAATGCGCTTTGATTGGGGGATATTATTTCAGGAAAAATGTTTTTTAATATTCTGGTGATTACCTTTGATATTAGTTTGTAGACCACATTGCAGAGGCTGATGGGTCGCAAGTCCTTCAATCTCTCTGGTCTAGCTGTTTTTGGAATCAGAACTATCATGGTGTTGTTCCACTCTTCAGGCATCTCACCACCTCTCAACACCTTGAGCAGCTCCTTGGTTACTTGCTCTCCTATAGTGCTCCAGAATCTCTTCAAAAAGATTGCAGGCATGCCATCAGGTCCGACAACCTTTAGATCACCAATATTATTCAAGGCAGCTTTCACTTCTTCTTCAGTATATTTTGCACAAAGGAGCCCGTTCATTTGATCAGTTACTCTAGGTTGAATTGATTGCAGAATTATATCATTATCCTGCCCTGCTGTTGAAGTAAACAAACTAAAGAAATAATTTGAAATATGTTCCTTTAGTTATTCTGCCTTCTCTACCTAGGACCCATCTTCTTTCCTCAGCTTCTGAGTGGTATTGCGCCTTTTCCTCTCTGAAGCAAAGGCATGGAAAAAAGGTGTATTTTTATCTCCAAACTGCAACCATTTGACATGGGTTGTTTGCCTCCAAAAAAGGTTGTG
Source organism: Triticum urartu (assembly GCF_003073215.2). Taxonomy (NCBI): domain Eukaryota; kingdom Viridiplantae; phylum Streptophyta; class Magnoliopsida; order Poales; family Poaceae; genus Triticum; species Triticum urartu. The sequence goes on along the minus strand of NC_053027.1, from coordinate 162,499,981 downwards.
TTGCTTCTCTAGTCGATCCAATTTCTCCTTTATAACATGCTCTCGATTGACCTTGTCTTGACTTATTTCACTTCTTCTGACCATTTCCAATTCATCTCTTAACTTCTTTATTCTCTTTTGAAGGTCTCCTAGTATGTTACAATCCCAAGCTTTTAAGTCCATGGCTACAGTTTTGATGCCTTGAGACACATTACCATCACTTCTGATATTTGAAATGTTCCAGGCACTTGTGACAATATCTTCACATTCTTCTTCATCCAACCATTTAGCCTTCAATATAAATGTGTTTCCTTTTCAATCCTTTTGTATTGTGTCCTGGTTCCGTCGATCGAAACAGTGATCGGCCTGTGGTCCGAGTGCCTCGGGTTGCCATTTATCACCTGATAAGATGGGAAGCGCACACACCACTCTCTAGATCCAGTAGCCTGATCCAATCTTTCCTTGACATAAAGTTGAGCATCATGGCTATTATTTCTCCATGTATACTTGTCACCAGAATAGCCGAGGTCACATAGTCCACATTCTGCAAGTGCCATTCTGAAACTTTCCATCGATCTTTGGCTATGGGGTGTACCTCCTTTTTTCTCATGGCCATACAACACTTCATTAAAATCTCTAGCACAAAACCATGGAAGATTGAGTTGTTGGTTTAGAATCCTTAGTAATTTCCAAGTCTTATCCTTTTTATCCGAGGAAGATTCATCATATATGCCCGTAAACTGCCATTTGTACCCATCTTTCTCAACAATCTTCGTATCTATGTGATATCTTGAGTAGTTGTGGAGTTCTGCGTTGACATGCTTTTTCCACATGAGGGCAAGACCCTCACTTTTACCTTCGCAATCCTTCACTATCATTTTTACATTCCCAATAAATGTTGGAGCCATTACATCCTTCTCTTGTCCATCTTTGTCTCGGACAAGAAAAGCATATCGGGGTCTTCCTGCTTCTGGAGATCCAGAAGCCCTCTAACTGCCGAGCCGTTCCCCAGTCCCCGGCAGTTCCATACTGTTATTCTCATTTTGAATCACCGAGCTGTCCCTGCAGCCCAGCGCTTCCAAACTCTAATGCTTGTTTTTCTGCAGATTGTTTTTCTCTAGCTTGTCCCTCCTCTTCTCCATCAATCTCCATTCTTGCCTTCTTTGAAAATTCCGCCTCATCATCGAACTCCATGTATCCAACAAACTTTTTCTTGGGTCCCAAAATAAGGGGTACTCTCTGTTGCTTCCCTTTTGGTTTATTCACCCTTCTTAAAGTAGTTTGTTTCCCCTTTGTTTCAGATTTTTGAACCAACCTCTCTTCTCTTTCTTCAATCTCGACCTTTTTTCCTTTTCCATCATGAGTCCTTTCACTACTGCCATGTTGACATGGTTGGGTCGTTGTTTCATTCGTCACTTTAGACCCCGCTTCTTCTTTATGTCCCCTTTCTGAAAAAGGTTCAGATTTCCTCTCCTCCTCCTCCTCCTCAAACACTAGTTTCTTACCCCTTGTAGGTTCTGTTTGGTCACCTATTGCGATTTTGAGTGGGCTGGTAACATCTCCTTCTCCCCCATTAATTTTTCTGTGACCTTCTGTGCTATGCAGATTTTTGCGCCACGACGGAGCGTCGCTACCTTTACTACTAGCATTATTGCTTCTCCAGAATCCACTACGGTCACTTGAGCTTTTGCTTCTCCCATCTTCACTAGAGGCGCCCTTATATATTGCAGCACGCATCCATGCCCCAAATTGTCGTTCTTATCCTTTCACACCCTTCCTGGGGCAGGCTTTCTCACTATGACCAATAATTCCGTAGTTGTAACAAAAGTCAGGGGGATGCTCGTACTTAAAAGTGATAATTTTCGTCATCTCTTTCTTCTTCTCTGCATCATTCTCTTCCTCTTCCATCTCCCTTTCTTGCTCATGTTCTTCCTCGCCATCAATGATTAGTGTGAAGAACATCATCAATGGAATTGTGATATCTATGAGTACTTTGATCCTCATATACTCCCCCATAGCTGAATCATTTTCATCAAGGTCCACATCCAGTACTTTTCCAACCTGTTCCCCTATTAACTCCCCTGTTTCTCTACTAATAACCCCTAGAGGAGCATCATATGCTCTAAACCAGATCGGAATCTTCTTAAACTGATACTAGTCAATTGTCTTGCTTGGTGCAAAATCTTCCAGAACCAGCAACTCCTTATTAAAACTCCAAGGTCCATTGTTCAAAGCCTTTCTTTTCCCTGCTTCATCATGGAATGAAAATAAAAACCGATTTCTTCCGAATTCTTTGCAGTCCACTCTCGTGAAGGGACACCAGACTTCCCTTAGAGTTCTTGCTACATGTTCAGCTCTTGCAGGTCTAACAGACAGTAGCTTTCCTACTGCTTTTAGCTTCCCTGCAATGGATGAACTAGTAAACTGATTGCTGATTCTTATACCTTTCTTTTCCGCCTCAGAAAGCTTCGAATTCCTGAGCTTCTCCTCTACTGCATGAACTTCCCTTGCCTTGTCTCCTCCCATCTCTATGTTGCGTTGGATCAAAACACTGGAAGAAATCCCCACCTCACCGCCGCCTAAAGGCCAATACGCCTAGGGATTTTTGGTGTATAAGGATCATGCACCCCAGCAAGCGCGAAAGGTTGATAGGTGGAGGGGTGAGTTAACGGTGGATTTGGGCTAAGATATGCGGAAACTAAGCAAGACAAGAGATTTTTGGTTCAGTTTCTACGCACTAACGGAGTTCTTGACCAAGAGATCTCATAAGGAGGGCCAACCAAATGTAGATCCGTTCTCTCTCCTTAGACTGGGATTGCAAGCTCTACTGGATTGATTTGAGATTTGGGACACACATGCGAAATCACGGAGGAATTCTGGATTTGCGAACTCTATGCTTACTGTTCACCAGAAGCTACTAGAGCCGTCATGCGAGGGACAAAAAGAACCAGACTCCTCTGGAGAAGCATGTATTTACAAGAAAGTGAGTGGGAGCTCTGTATCATTTCTAATATTATATGTGGATGGCATATTGTTGATTGGAAATCACACAGAATTTCTGGATAGCATAAAAGGATACTTGAATAAGAATTTTTCAATGAAAGACCTTAGAGAAGCTGCTTATATATCGGGCATCAAGATCTATAGAGATAGATCAAGCCGTTTAATTGGCTTTCACAAAGAACATACCTTGATAAAGTTTTGAAGAAGTTCAAAATGGATCAGTCAAAGAAAGGGTTCTTGCCTGTGTTACAAGGTGTGAAGTTGAGTCAGACTCAATGCTTGACCACTGCAGAAGATATAGAGAAAATGAAAGTCATTCCCTATGCCTCAGCCATAGGTTCTATCATGTATGCAATGCTGTGTACCAGACCTAATGTGTGTCGTGCTATAAGTTTAGCAGGGAGGTAGCAAAGTAATCCAGGAGTGGATCACCGGACAGCGGTCAAGAACATCCTGAAATACCTGAAAAGGACTAAGGATATGTTTCTCGTTTATGGAGGTGACAAAGAGCTTGTCATAGATGGTTACGTCGATGCAAGCTTTGACTCTGATCCGGATGAATCTAAGTCACAAACGAGATACGTATTTATATTGAATAGTGGAGCTGTCAGTTGGTGCAGTTCTAAGCTGACGCCATGGCGGGATCTACGTGTGAAGCAGAGTACATAGCTGCTTCGGAAGCAGCAAATGAAGGAGTCTGGATGAAGGAGTTCATATCCAATCTAGGTGTAATACCTAGTGCATCGGGTCCAATAAAAAATATTTTGTGACAATACAGGAGCAATCTGTAACACCCTCGATGTGACTATAGCTCCCACGTGTCGAGGCACGACTTAGAGACATAATCGCATTGAAGGCATATGTCGCAAGTTAGGCAATCTTCACAACATCCCATGTAATATGATAATAAAAAGGGAGATAGCATAGTTGGCTTACACTCGCCACGTCAATCAAGTACATAAATAACATTACATCATCCAAACACTCATGGCCCGACTACGGCGCCAAAATAAAAGAGAACCCAACATGCGACACCGGTCCCAATCACCCCCAACTGGGCACCACTACTGATCATCGGGAAAGGAAACATAGTAACGTTGAGAGTCTTCATCGAACTCCCACTTGAGCTCGTATGCGTCTCCTGGAGCGGAATCATCAGGCCCTGCATCTGGTGTAATAGTAATCTGTGAGCCACAGGGACTCAGCAATCTCGCACCCTCGCGATCAAGACTATTTAAGCTTATAGGAATGGCAAGGTAAAATATGAGTGGAGCTGCAGCAAGCGACTAGCAAATATGGTGGCTAACTTATTCGCAAAAGAGAGCGAGAAGAGGAGGCAAAGCGCGAGCGAGAAACTAGAGAGCAACCTGCGCAAACATTACTCCAACACCGTGTCCACTTCCCGGACTCCGCCGAGAAGAGGCCATCACGGTAACACACTCAGTTGATTCATTTTAATTAAGTTAAGGTTCAAGTTATCTACAACCGGACATTAACAAATTCCCATCTGCCCATAACCGCGGGCACGGCTTTCGAAAGTTCAAATCCCTGCAGGGGAGTCCCAACTTAACCCATGACAAGCTCTCATGGTCAACGAAGGAATAGACCTCCTCCCAAGACGTTCCGATCAGACTCGGTATCTCGGTAATTCAAGACACTTCGACATGTTAAAACAAGACCAGCAACACCGCCCGAATGTGCCGACAAATCCCGATAGGAGCTGCACATATCTCGTTCTCAGGGCACACTCAGATGAGACTAGCTACGAGTAAAACCAACCCTCAAGTTTCCCCGAGGTGGCCCCACAGGCAGCTCAGTTCGGACCAACACTCAGAGGGAGCACTGGCCCGGGGGGGGGTTAAAATAAGATGACCCTTGGGCTCCGGTAACCCAAGGGAAAAAGAGGCTAGGTGGCGAATGGTAAAACCAAGGTTGGGCATTGCTGGAAAAGCTTTAATCAAGGCGAACTATCAAGGGGTTCCCATTATAACCCAACCGCGTAAGGAACGCAAAATCCGGGAACATAACGCCGATATGACGGAAACTAGGGCGGCAAGAGTGGAACAAAACACTAGGCGAGAGGCCGAGCCTTCCACCCTTTACCAAGTATATAGATGCATTAAGATAACATAGCAATATAATGATATCCCAACAAGTAAATAAATGTTCCAACAAGGAACGGCCTTCCAATCTTCACCTGCAACTAGCAACGCTATAAGAGGGGCTGAGCAAAGCGGTAACATAGCCAAACAATGGTTTGCTAGGACAATGGTGGCTTAGAGGTTTGACATGGCAATTTGGGAGGCTTTCAGGCAATTGGTAGGCATCGAAGCATTGGCATAGCAAAAGAGCGAGCAAACTAGCATAGCAAAGATAGTAGTGATTTCGAGGGTATGATCATCTTGCCTGCATAGTTGTCAGAGTTGACTGGATCCTCGAAAGCAAACTCAACGGGCTCCTCGTTAGCAAACTCGTCTCCCGGCTCTACCCAAACAAGACAAACAAGCAACAAGGATACAATCAACCACGTGCAAACTCAAACAACACAATGCAAAGATGATATGCTATGCGGGATGCGATGCGGGATACAAAATGCAAGATATGACAGGAAATGCATGAACCTGGCCTCAACATGGAAATCCAAGTGTGCCACTGGAAAGATGAGATGAAATTTCTTGAAAACGATATAAAGAACGCCGGAATCGGAGTTACGGTTTGGAAATGGCAAGCGATTCAAGAATGACACCGGTCTGCGATTTACAGCAAGTAGGCATCTAAATGCAACGAAATGAACATGCTACAGCCACCAAATATGACAACAAAATACATGGCAGGGATGCACACAAGATTCTACAAAAGTCTAGCACTGAGCTACGGCCAATTCATCCATTAACAGGTTCAAACAAGCATGGCAAAAATGCATATGACAAACAGAATCTCAGACTTAGTGAAATCAACACTTGTCTGGAATTTCAGATCAGGTAGCACTCTTCGGAGCCACAAAACTACATGCTAAAGGACCTGAAAATGTCAAAGTAAATCATGGCCTGGAGCTACTCAAAGAGCTTATCAAAAGTCCCTTAGTGACCTTGAGCCAAAAGGGATCAGAAAATACAATTACAAGCATGTGAACATAGCAAAAACATAATCAGTTCCAGACTTAGTGAAAACTGGCACATGCTGAAACATAACTCAAGTAGGCATGTTTACGAGCTCGATGCACTCACCACGGTGCAAGTCATGGCAAGACAAGCATGCACCCACCAAGAATGCACAAAATGCAAGCTAGACATGGCAAGAACAATAGCATAGCATGCATGGATCAACTACAACATCACCGGCAAAATTGCAAACAAGTTGACAATCTGCCCAGATTCACAAAGTAGCAAAAGTAGAGCTCGATTGACTCAAGCTAGGGTGCTCCATAATTGCAAACAAAGACATGGATGGATAGAGCACTACAAGATTAACAAAACACTCTTACTGATCATCCCCAAAAGAGGCACGGATCACTAGGAAACAACAAGAACATATGGCATCATGAGATAAACAGCTGCAAGACTTAGTGAAATTACTAAGTCCCTGGAAACAGAATTAGCAAGTGCACCTCTTTGCAAGCTTGCACTAGTCACCACACACATCCTAAAAATACATGGTTGCAGCTCTGGAGAGATGAAAAAACCCTTAACAAAACACATGTAGAACTCACGGGCATAGCATGCACACATTAATCATGGCAAAAATGACAAAAGTGCTAAACGGAGTAGCAGATCTGACAATTAACTCAAGTAGCCCTCTTCTAATAGCATTTCGGGCATCAAGATGAGCACAAATGAAAATGATGTACTGGAATGAAATGATGTACTCTCTGAGATGAACATTTTGATATGCTATATGCATGAATCGGAGCTACGGATGCAAAGTTACGGAGCTACGAACATGGGCATATGGATTAGGGTTCGGGGGTAAAAATGTCAACCGTCTCAGATCCAGATCTAGATCCAGCCGGCGCGGATTTCGAGGATCGCCGGATTTACTGTTCCTGGCCGGAGAAGAAGAGGACGGCGACCGGCGTGAGGAGGTGAGGCGGTGGCCGGAGGAGCAGCGGCGTGCGGCGGCGCGGGGCGGCGGCGAGCTTCAAAGGTGGGGCGTAGCAGTGGCGGCGCGGGCGAGGAGGTCCGGGGCGGAGCTTGTCCCGACCGGCAATGGCGCGGCGGCAGCGGGCTTCGAAGGCGGGGGCGGCGCCGGGCGGGCGCGGGCGGCGCTGGAGGCGGGGAAGAAGCAGGGCGGCGGGGCGGCGCCTCTGGCCCAGGCAGGATCGGCGGAGGGCCAGCTTCGGGCCGGGACGGGCCGGCGGCGGGAGGAGCACAGCGGCGCCACGTGGCGGCGGTGGTGGATCCGGACACGTCCGGCTCGGCGCGGACGTTGTCTGGCGGCGGCGGAGATTTTTTTTAGGGTTAGGGGGAGAGGATCCGCGAATTTGGAATGGGGGGTGTATATATAGGCATAGGGGGCGGGGCGGCGCCTCTGGCCCAGGCAGGATCGGCGGAGGGCCGGCTTCGGGCTGGGACGGGCCGGCGGCGGGAGGAGCACAGGGGCATCATGTGGCGGCGGTGGTGGATCCGGACACGTCCGGCTCGGCGCGGACGTTGTCTGGCGGCGGCGGAGATTTTTTTTTAGGGTTAGGGGGAGAGGATCCGCGAATTTGGGATGGGGGGTGTATATATAGGCATAGGGGGAGCTAGGAGGGTCCAAATGAGGTGCGGTTTTCGGCCACGTGATCGTGATCGAACGCTCTAGATGATGGAGCAGAGTTAGGTGGGTTTTGGGCCAAATTGGACGGGTGTTGGGCTGCAACACACACGAGGCCTTTTCGGTCCCTCGGTTAACCGTTGGAGTATCAAACGAAGTCCAAATGATACGAAACTTGACAGGCGGTCTACCGGTAGTAAACCAAGGTCGCTTGGCAAGTATCGGTCCAATCCGGAAATGTTTAATCCCCACACACGGAAGAAAGCTAGAAATGACCACGGGAGGAGAACGAAGCGCCGGAATGCAAAACGGACAACGGGGAACATACTCGAATGCATGAGACGAACACGTATGCAAATGCAATGCACATGATGACATGATATGATATGCATGACAACGATAACAACACACGGAGACAAAACCCGAACCCGAGAAAATAAATATAACTTAACTCCGGAAACGGCAAAAGTTGGAGTACAAATAGGGAAAGTTACATCCGGGGTGTTACAACACTCCACCACTACGAAAAGATCTCGTCCCGAGATCTAGGACTGAAAGAACGCCGGGTACTCAGAACGGAGGTGATCCTCGCGTTCCCAAGTAGCTTCACGGTCAGAATGGTGTGACCACTTGACTTTGAGAAATTTGATTGACTTGTTGCGAGTCTTGCGTTCAGTCTCTTCAAGAATAGCAACTGGGTGCTCACGATAAGAGAGATCTTCTTGGAGCTCAATGTCCTCGAAGTTGACGGTGCGGTCAGGAGTCTTGAAGCACTTTCGAAGCTGAGAGACATGGAACACGTCATGAACATTTGCAAAGTTTGAAGGAAGCTCGAGTTGATAGGAGAGGTCGCTTCTCTTGCTGACAATCTTGAAAGGTCCCACGTATCTAGGGGCAAGCTTCCCTTTGATACCGAAGCGACGAGTACCTTTCATAGGAGAGACACGGAGGTAAACATGATCTCCGATCTCGAAAGCCAAATCGCGGTGCTTACTATCATAGTAGCTCTTCTGGCGGGATTGGGCTGCTTTGAGGTTATCATGAATGACTTTGCACATTTCTTCTGCTTCTGTGATTAAGTCATTACCCAAAAGCTGACGTTCACCGGTTTCAGACCAGTTGAGAGGGGTACGGCACTTCCTGCCATACAGAATTTCAAAAGGGGCCTTGTCCGAACTTGCTTGAAAACTGTTTTTGTAGGAGAATTCAGCATAAGGAAGACAATCCTCCCACTTCATGCCGAAGGAGATCACACAAGCTCTGAGCATATCTTCAAGAATCTGGTTGACACGCTCGACTTGACCGCTAGTTTGAGGATGGAAAGCTGTGCTGAAGCGGATGTTCGTGCCCATGGCCTTCTGAAAAGAACCCCAAAACTTCGAGGTAAAGATGCTGCCACGGTCTGAAGAGATCACTTGTGGAATACCGTGCAGAGAGACAATACGAGAGGTATAGAGTTCCGCCAATTGAGCTGCAGTGATCGACTCTTTGATAGGCAGAAAATGAGCCACTTCGGTGAGCTCGTCGATGACAACGAATATAGCATCATTGCCACGCTTGGACTTTGGAAACCCAGTCACGAAGTCCATTTCAATGTGGTCAAACTTCCATTCTGGAATGGCAAGAGGTTGGAGGAGACCTGCTGGCCTTTGGTGTTCTGCCTTCACTCTTCTGCAGACATCACATTCATTCACGAATTGAGTGATCTCACGCTTCATTCGAGTCCACCAATAAGCTTGCTTGAGGTCCTGATACATCTTCGTGCTCCCAGGGTGGATGGAGAGAAGAGAATTGTGAGCCTCGTTTAAGATCACTTTACGGAGGTCACCTTTGGGTACAACAATATGATCCTCGAAGAAGAGAGTGTCCTTGTCATCAAGGCGGTAGCACTTGTACTTGGACTGACTCTTGGCAATCCCAATCTTCACCTTTTTCACCATAGCATCAAGAAGCTGGGCTTGGCGAATCTGGTCTTCCAAGGTAGGAGAGACTTGAAGGTTAGCGAGGAAACCTTGAGGAACAACTTGCAGATTAAGTTTGCGGAAAGCTTCACAAAGCTCGGGTTGATAAGGCTTGCGAATCAGACTGTTGCAGTAAGCTTTCCTGCTCAATGCGTCAGCAATCACATTGGCCTTGCCTGGAGTATACTCGATACTCGGATTATACTCTTGAATCATTTCGACCCATCGAGTTTGCCTGAGGTTGAGATTAGGCTGAGTGAAGATGTACTTGAGACTTTTGTGATCAGTGAAAATGTCCACTTTTCTTCCCAATAGAAGATGTCTCCAAGTCAAAAGAGCATGCACAACTGCCGCCAACTCGAGATCATGAGTGGGGTAGTTCTTCTCATTAGGCTTCAACTGGCGAGATGTATAAGCAACAACTTTCTTCTCTTGCATCAATACTGCGCCAAGACCTTGGAGAGAGGCATCACAAAAGACCTCGTACGGCTTGGATTCATCAGGCGGAGTCAGAACTGGAGCAGTAATCAATTTCTCTTTCAAAGTGTTGAAAGCAATATCACACTCCGGAGACCAAACGTACTTGACGTGCTTCCGGAGAAGATTTGAGAGAGGCTTCACGATCTTAGAAAAGTTTTCAACGAATCTTCGGCAATAGCTTGCGAGACCGAGAAAACTCCGGAGTTGCTTCACGTTTTGAGGAGGTTCCCAATTCACAATTGCAGAAACCTTCTCAGGATTCACGGCAATGCCCTTGGCAGAGATGATATGACCAAGATAAAGAACCTCATCGAGCCAGAATTGACACTTGGAGAACTTGGCATAGAACTGATGTTCCCTGAGCTTATCAAGAACCAAACGCAAGTGCTTGGCATGATCTTCCTTATTCTTCGAGAAAACCAGAATGTCGTCGAGATAGACCAAAACGAAGTCATTGGTGTAGGCGTTGAAGATGAAATTCATCATGCGAGAGAACGTCGGAGGAGCGTTGGCGAGGCCAAAAGACATGACAGTGTATTCATATGAACCAAAGCTTGTTCTGAATGCTGTCTTGGGAATATCTTCTTCACGAATGCGAATCTGGTGATAACCCATACAGAGATCAAGCTTGGAGAATACTTGGGCACCTTTGAGTTGTTCGAACATCTCATTGATGTTGGGAAGTGGGTATTTGTTCTTGATGGTCTTCTTGTTCACTGGACGGTAATCAACACAAAGTCGGTCCGTTCCATCCTTCTTCTTCACAAAAAGAACACCACAACCCCACAGAGAAGAACTAGGCCGGATGAGACCCATTTTCTCTTGAATATCGAGTTGCTTCTTCAGCTCTTTCAACACTTCAGGTCCGAGCTTGTAAGGATGCTTGCACACAGGTTCCGTGCCAGGCTCAAGATCAATAACGAATTCAACTGGCCGGTGCGGTGGCATTCCTGGAAGCTCTTCTGGAAAGACGTCTTGGTATTCGCAAACGACTGGAATTTGAGAGATGGCATCCAATTCACCCCTCTCATTGAGAGAAAACAGACGGATGGTATTATCCCGAGCGGCAAAGATAATTACATCCTCAGACGAATGAGTTAATTGAATCTGCCTGACTGCACAATCAAGCGAAGCCTTGTGCTTAGAAAGCCAATCCATCCCGAGAATAAGATCAATATCCGAGTTACCAAGAACCATTGGAGAAGCCAGAAACTTGAAATCACCCATCAAGATAGAAATATCCGGAACCATCAAACTAGAACTCAGACGCTTAGCCGGAGAGACGACTTGCATAGCTCTGGGTAAAGCCTTAGTACTAAAATTGTTCTCCGATGCAAATGGGAATGACATGAAGGAATGCGATGCACCAGAGTCAAAAAGTACTTTTGCGGGAATATCATTAACAGGAAGGTTACCCATGATCACATCTGACGAGTCCTCTGCCTAAGCTGCATTCATCAAATTGACCTTGGCATGCTTGGGGTTATGCTTGACCACAGCTGTACTTGCCGATCTGACAGGAGGAGGAGGAGGAAGACGCCTCTGGTTGAAACACTTGTTGGCATAGTGACCCTTCTGTTGGCCCTTGTTGCACGTGACCTCTGAAAGCGGACGGTGATATGGAGCACTCGATCTTGGAGCTTGAGACGAAGTCTTGTTCTGAAAGCCAGGGTTGGGTGGGTGGGAAGAACCACTGCCACCTTTACTCTTCTGCTGATACGGCTGACGGAACGGAGGAGGAGGAAGCCAATACTTCTGCTGCTTGGCCACTTGAGTAGAGGAAGAAGGAGTAACATCTCTGACTCGCTTCTTGGAAGCATCACACCTCAACTGAGCAGCCTCTTGCTTCAGTGCCATGTTGTAGAACTCATCGTACCTCAAGGGCTCAAAGAGAACAAGAGCGAGCTGGATATCTTATCCGAGACCACCCCTGAACTGGTATATCATGCTCTTCTCATCCGGGACGTCCTGCTTGGCAAAGCGGGCGAGCTTCTGAAACAACTTGTTGTAGTCATAGACAGACAAAGAGCCTTGCTTCAGATTGCGGAATTCCTCACGCTTGCTTTCAACCATGCTCTGCGGAATATGATGAGCTCGGAAATCTCGACGGAAATCATCCCAAGTGATAACATGTCCACCTCTGGAATCCTTGTACTGCTGGAACCATTCTGCAGCTTGATCTTTGAGTTGGAAGGAAGCAAACTTAACAAAGTCCTCAGGCCTGACGTTACTACACTCGAAATGCTTACACAGATCCACAAGCCAATCGTCAGCATCGGTTGCCTCAACGCAATTGCTGAAAGTCTTTGGCCCGTTAGCAAGGAACTGGTTGAGTGTAGCAAAGTGACTCTGATTGCTGCCTTGATTCCCTTGGTTGCCTTGATTGCGCTCTTGGAGAATTTGCATGATCAACTGTGTGTTTGCATTGGTTGCGGCCATCACAGCTTGCCATGCCTCCGGAGGAGGTGGAGGTGGTGGCGGATCAGGATTCGGAGTCGTGCGCGTTGGAGGAGCCATCCTAAAGAGGGTGACCGCCATTAGCACATTGACAGACAAATATTGAAGCTGAATCCAACGGAATGAAAATTGCAACATATAGTCTTCACATCCGAACAAAATGAACGAATGCATTCCTCTTGAAATGGTCACATATCCATAAATTGAGAAGCCACGTAGAATTAAGGTAGAGAAATAAATCAACAAGGTACGGATCAAGAATGAATAATCGGTAAGAAATCCCAATTTCAAACCAATATCCGTGGAAGAAGAACTAGAGCTACTAGAATTCCCACCTATGAAACTCCCGAGCCTTTCCGGTTATGCAATCAGGTGTTGGGGATACAGGGGAAGCATAATATCTCACCCAAACTAGCAAATCCTACATCCAGCTGTATCCATCCTTCAACACATAACCAAGAAACCTTCGGAAACCATCTACCTCAACCTTTGAAAAACATCCGTTATACAAGTTATGGCGATACTCCCGAACTCCCGCCCCAGTACTGGGTGGCGTCGAGGTTATCTCACCAACGAACTGCATAAAATAGATTTTTGATATCGGCGTACTAAACTCAGGTATTCCAGAACTGCAACGATAAAATTATGATGACAACACCTCAGAGCTCAACTCCCCAGGACACTTCCACTAAACCCCTGACAGGAGGCACCAAGTCAATGTTCTCATCATAAAACCATCGGAACGATTCCAAGATACCCACGTGATCCTAAAATTTTTTTTAGTGAAATTTGAGAAGAGAAGAGTCAAAACTCTACGTCAGGAAGCCTTACCAGAGCGATGAGGAGACTGGGAAGTAAAAATAATTCCTAATCTCTCCGATATATAATTCCTAAAAGACTCAAAACATTTTTCTAGACACAACTCGGCCGCTAAAAACGATCAAGCAATGGGGCTCCTAAGGTCGGGGAAGGCTCTGATTACCAACTTGTAACACCCTCGATGCGACTATAGCTCCCACGTGTCGAGGCACAATTTAGAGACATAATCGCATTGAAGGCATATGTCGCAAGTTAGGCAATCTTCACAACATCCCATGTAATATGATAATAAAAAGGGAGATAGCATAGTTGGCTTACACTCGCCGCGTCAATCAAGTACATAAATGACATTACATCATCCAAACACTCATGGCCCGACTACGGCGCCAAAATAAAAGAGAACCCAACATGCGACACCGGTCCCAATCACCCCCAACTGGGCACCACTACTGATCATCGGGAAAGGAAACATAGTAACGTTGAGAGTCTTCGTCGAACTCCCACTTGAGCTCGTACGCGTCTCCTGGAGCGGAATCATCAGGCCCTGCATCTGGTGTAATAGTAATCTGTGAGCCACAGGGACTCAGCAATCTCGCACCCTCGCGATCAAGACTATTTAAGCTTATAGGAATGGCAAGGTAAAATATGAGTGGAGCTGCAGCAAGCGACTAGCAAATATGGTGGCTAACTTATTCGCAAAAGAGAGCGAGAAGAGGAGGCAAAGCGCGAGCGAGAAACTAGAGAGCAACCTGCGCAAACATTACTCCAACACCGTGTCCACTTCTCGGACTCCGCCGAGAAGAGGCCATCACAGTAACACACTCAGTTGATTCATTTTAATTAAGTTAAGGTTCAAGTTATCTACAACCAGACATTAACAAATTCCCATCTGCCCATAACCGCGGGCACGACTTTCGAAAGTTCAAATCCCTGCAGGGGAGTCCCAACTTAGCCCATGACAAGCTCTCACGGTCAACGAAGGAATAGACCTCCTTCCAAGACGTTCCGATCAGACTCGGTATCTCGGTAATTCAAGACACTTCGACAGGTTAAAACAAGACCAGCAACACCGCCCGAATTTGCCGACAAATCCCGATAGGAGCTGCACATATCTCGTTCTCAGGGCACACTCAGATGAGACTAGCTACGACTAAAACCAACCCTGAAGTTTCCCCGAGGTGGCCCTGCAGGCAGCTCAGTTCGGACCAACACTCAGAGGGAGCACTGGCCCGGGGGGTTAAAATAAGATGACCCTTGGGCTCCGGTAACCCAAGGGAAAAAGAGGCTAGGTGGCGAATGGTAAAACCAAGGTTGGGCATTGCTGGAAAAGCTTTAATCAAGGCGAACTATCAAGGGGTTCCCATTATAACCCAACCGCGTAAGGAACGCAAAATCCGGAAACATAACACCGATATGACGGAAACTAGGGCGGCAAGAGTGGAACAAAACACTAGGCGAGAGGCCGAGCCTTCCACCCTTTACCAAGTATATAGATGCATTAAGATAACATAGCTATATAATGATATCCCAACGAGTAAATAAATGTTCCAACAAGGAACGGCCTTCCAATCTTCACCTGCAACTAGCAACGCTATAAGAGGGGCTGAGCAAAGCGGTAACATAGCCAAACAACGGTTTGCTAGGACAATGGTGGGTTAGAGGTTTGACAGGGCAATTTGGGAGGCTTGCATGCAATTGGTAGGCATCGAAGCATTGGCATAGCAAAAGAGCGAGCAAACTAGCATAGCAAAGATAGTAGTGATTTCGAGGGTATGATCATCTTGCCTGCACAGTTGTCAGAGTTGACTGGATCCTCAAAAGCAAACTCAACGGGCTCCTCGTTCGCGAACTCGTCTCCCGGCTCTACCCAAACAAGACAAACAAGAAACAAGGATACAATCAACCACGTGCAAGAACCAAACAAGACGGCGCGATGATGATATGCTATGCGGGATGCGATGCGGGATGCAAAATGCAAGATATGACAGGAAATGCATGAACCTGGCCTCAATTTGGAAAACCAAGTGTGCCACTGGAAAGATGAGATGAAATTTATTGAAAACGATATAAAGAACGCCGGAATCGGAGTTACGGTTTGGAAATGGCAAGCGATTCAAGAATGACACCGGTCTGCGATTTACAGCAAGTAGGCATCTAAATGCAACGAAATGAACATGCTACAGCCACCAAATATGACAAAAAAATACATGGCAGGGATGCACACAAGATGCTTAACAAAAGTCTAGCACTGAGCTACGGCCAATTCATCCATTAACAGGTTCAAACAAGCATGGAAAAAATGCAAATGACAAACAGATCTCAGACTTAGTGAAATCAACACTTGTCTGGAATTTCAGATCAGGTAGCCCTCTTCGGAGCAACAAAACTACATGCTACAGGACCTGAACATGGCAAATTAAAGCATGGCATGAAGCTACTCAAAGAGCTTAACAAAAGTCCCTTAGTGACCTTGAGCCAAAAGGGATCAGAAAATACAATTGCAAGCACGTGAACATAGCAAAAACATAATCAGTTTTCAGACTTAGTGAAAACTGGCACATGCTGAAACATAACTCAAGTAGGCATGTTTACGAGCTCGATGCACTCACCACGGTGCAAGTCATGGCAAGACAAGCATGCACCCACCAAGAATGCACAAAATGCAAGATAGACATGGCAAGAACAATAGCATAGCATGCACGGATCAACTACAACATCACCGGCAAAATTACAAACAAGTTGACAGGCATAGCATGCACACATTAATCATGGCAAAAATGACAAAAGTGCTAAACGGAGTAGCAGATCTGACAATTAACTCAAGTAGCCCTCTTCTAACAGCATTTCGGGCAACAAGATGATCTCAAATGAAAATGACGTAATGGAATGAAATGATGTACTCTCTGAGATGAACATTTCTAATATGCTATATGCATGAATCGGAGCTACGGATGCAAAGTTACGGAGCTACGAACATGGGCATATGGATTAGGGTTCGGGGGTAAAAATGTCAACCGTCTCAGATCCAGATCTAGATCCAGCCGGCGTGGATTTCGAGGATCGCCGGATTTACTGTTCCCGGCCGGAGAAGAAGAGGACGGCGACCGGCGTGAGGAGGTGAGGCGGTGGCCGGAGGAGCAGCGGCGTGCGGCGGCGGCGCGAGGCGGCGGCGAGCTTCAAAGGCGGCGGCGCAGCAGTGGCAGCGCGGGCGAGGAGGTCCGGGGCGGAGCTTTCCCCGGCCGGCAATGGTGCGGCGACGGCGGGCTTCGAAGGCGGCGGCGCCGGGCGGGCGCGGGCGGCGCTGGAGGCGGGGAAGAAGTAGGGCGGCGGGGCGGCGCCTCTGGCCCAGGCGGGAGCGGCGGAGGGCTGGCTTCGGGCCGGGAAGGGCCGGCGGCTGGAGGAGCACGGCGGCGCCATGTGGCGGCAGTGGCAGATCCGGACACGTCCAGCTCGGCGCGGACGTTGTCCGGCGGCGGCGGAGATTTTTTTTAGGGTTAGGGGGAGAGGATCCGCGAATTTGGAATGGGGGTGTATATATAGGCATAGGGGGCGCTAGGAGAGTCCAAATGAGGTGCGGTTTTTGGCCACGCGATCGTGATCGAACGCTCTAGATAATGGAGCAGAGTTAGGTGGGTTTTGGGCCAAATTGGACAGGTGTTGGGCTGCAACACACACGAGGCCTTTTCGGTCCCTCGGTTAACCGTTGGAGTATCAAACAAAGTCCAAATGATACGAAACTTGACAGGCGGTCTACCGGTAGTAAACCAAGGCCGCTTGGCAAGTCTCGGTCCAATCCGGAAATGTTTAATCCCCACACACGGAAGAAAGCTAGAAATGACCACTGGAGGAGAACGAAGCGCCGGAATGCAAAACGGACAACGGGGAAAATACTCGAATGCATGAGACAAACACGTATGCAAATGCAATGCACATGATGACATGATATGAGATGCATGACAACAATGACAACACACGGAGACAAAACCCGAACCCGAGAAAATAAATATAACTTAACGCCGGAAACGGCAAGAGTTGGAGTACAAATAGGGAAAGTTACATCTGGGGTGTTACACAATTGCCTTGGCAAAGGAATCCAGATTTCACAAGAGAACCCAACACATCAAAAGACGCTTCAATTCCATCCGCGATGAAGTCAAGTAGGGAGACATAGAGATTTGGAAGATACATACGGATCTGAATGATGTAGACTCGTTGACTAAGCCGCTCTCACGAGCAAAACATGATCAGCACCAAGACTCCATGGGTGTTAGAATCATTACTATGTCATCTAGATTATTGACTCTAGTGCAAGTGGGAGACTGAAGGAACTATTCTTTAGAGGCAATAATAAAGTTGTTATGTATATTTCCTTATATCATGATAAATGTTTATTATTCATGCTAGAGTTGTATTAACTGGAAACTTAGTACATGTGTGAATACATAAACAAACAGAGTGTCCCTAGTATGCCTCTACTTGACTAGCTCGTTAATCAAAGATGGTTAAGTTTCCTAACCATAGACATGTGTTGTCATTTGATGAACGGGATCACATCATTAGAGAATGATGTGATGGACAGACCCATCCGTTAGCTTAGCACAATGATCGTTTAGTTTTATTGGTATTGCTTCCTTCATGACTTATACATATTCCTCTAACTATGATATTATGCAACTCCCGAATACCCTAATAGCACAACAGACAATCTCTTAGTCGTGTGCGGTGTCCCCCTCCACAATTCAACACCTCGGTCATATCGTCGTAGTGCTTAGGTGAAGCCCTGTGCCGGTAACTTCATCATCACCGTCGCCATGTCGTCGTGACAACGGAACTCTCCCTCCACCTCAACTGGATCAAGAGCTCGAGGGGTGTCATCGTGTTGAACGTGTGCTGAACACGGAGGTGTCGTACGTTCGGTACTTGGATCGGTTGGATCGTGAAGACGTTCGACTACTGATACGTCTCCAACGTATCTATAATTTTTGATTGCTCCATGCTATATTATCTACTGTTTTGGACTATATTGGGCTTTATTTTCCACTTTTATATTATTTTTGGGACTAACCTATTAACCGGAGGCCCAGCCCAGAATTGCTGTTTTTTTGCCTATTTCAGTGTTTCGAAGAAACGGAGTCCAAACAGAATAAAATCTTCGGGAACGTGATTTACTCACCTAACGTGATCCTGGAGACTTGGACCGTGCTCCAAGGAACAAAAGAGGCGGTCACGAGGGTGGGGGCGCCCCCCTAGAGCGCACCCCCTGCCTCGTGGGCCCCTCGTTGCTCCTCCAGCATACTTCTTCCTCCTATATATATACACACGTACCCCCAAGCGATCAAAATAGGAGCCAAAAACCTAATTCCACCGCCGCAACTTTCTGTATCCACGAGATCCCATCTTGGGGCCTGTTTTGGAGCTCCACCGGAAGAGGGCCGTCATCACGGAGGGCTTCTACATCACCATAGCCCCTCCGATGAAGTGTGAGTAGTTACCTGAGACCTTTGGGTCCATAGTTAGTAGCTAGATGGCTTCTTCTATCTCTTTGAATCTCAATACAAAGTTCTCCCCCTCTCTCGTGGAGATCTATTCGATGTAACCTTCTTTTTGCGGTGTGTTTGTTGAGATCGATGAATTGTGGGTTTATGATCAAGTCTATCTATGAATAATATTTGAATCTTCTCTGAATTCTTTTATGCATGATTGGTTATCTTTGCAAGTCTCTTCGAATTATCCGTTTGGTTTGGCCAACTAGATTGGTAGTTCTTGCCATGGGAGAAGTGCTTAGCTTTGGGTTCAATCTTGCGGTGTCCTTTCCCAGTGACAGAAGGGGAAGCAAGGCACGTATTGTATCGTTTCCATCGAGGATAACAAGATGGGGTTTATTTCATATTGCATGAATTTATCTCTCTACATCATGTCATCTTCCTTAAGGCGTTACTCTATTTTTAACTTAATACTCTAGATGCATGCTGGATAGCGGTCGATGAGTGGAGTAATAGTAGTAGATGCAGAATCGTTTCGGTCTACTTGTCACGGACGTGATGCCTATATACATGATCATGCCTAGATATTCTCATAATTATGCTCAATTCTGTCAATTGCTCAACAGTAGTTTGTTCACCCACCGTAGAATACTTATGCTCTCGAGAGAAGCCACTAGTGAAACCTATGGCCCCCGGGTCTATTCTCATCATATCAATCTCCATCACTTTAATATGGTTTTGCTATTTACTTTACCTTTACTTTTTTTACTTTGCATCTTTATACCAAAAATACCAAAAAATATTCTATCTATCAGATCTCACTCTCGTAAGTGACCGTGAAGGGCTTGACAACCCCTACTCATGTTGGTTGTGAGTAGCTATCGTTTTGTGCAGGTATGAGGAACTTGAGCGTGGCCTCCTACTGGATTGATACCTTGGTTCTCAAAAACTGAGGGAAATACTTACGCTACTCTGCTGCATCATCGCTTCCTCTTCGGGGAAAACCAATGCAAGCTCAAGACGTAGCAAGAATGATTTCTGGCGCCGTTGCCGGGGAGTCTGCGCAAAAGTCAACATACCAAGTACCCATCACAATCCCTATCTCTCGCATTACAGTAGTTGCCATTTGCCTCTCGTTTTCCTCTCCCCCCAATTCACCCTTGTCGTTTTATTCGCCCTCTCTCTCTATCCTCCCTCTCTATTTGCCTCTCTTTGCCCGTTTCTTGTTTGCCCCTATAGTTGGAACAGTTATTTATTTATTACTAAACAGAGAACCTAAGATCTATGGATCCTCATCCACTTGCTAATCTTTTTAAGAGGTCCAATTATGATAAACCCATTGATAGTGACTTTTGTGCACTAGATTATCTTTATGAAGTTTCGCTTGAAATTTGTGAATCTGAAAAGTGTGATGAATTACCTCATGAAGCGATTCACGATAGATCTCTGAATAGAAAGCATGATTGCAATGATTCTATTATAAATTCTATTAATGTCAATTGTGCTAATAATATGCAAAACCCTAAGCTTGGGGATGCTAGTATTGCTATGTCCTCTACTTGTTGCAATGATCATGATTGGGGTGATTTTTCTTTTGATCCTGAAAATTTATTTAAATCCCATGATGAATATGAGATTGATTATAATGTTTGCAATAATATTGAAAGTGGGTTTGTAAAGGTCATGACTTTAGTTAATATTAATCCCACTATTTTGGAAGAATGTCAACTTTGCATGCATGTGGATCGTGTTGAAAATATTTTATGTGATAGCTATTTTGTTAAATTTGATTATGATCCTACATGTAATTATTATGAGAGAGGAAAATATGGTGGTAGAAGTTTTCATGTTACTAAATTACCCCTCGTTATGTTGAGATTGCTATTGTTTCTTTCCGCTTCCTTGCATATGCTAGTTTTTGCTTGCCTTGCTAATTTGTTTGCCTATAAGATGCCTATGCATAGGAAGTATGTTAGACTTATATGTGTTTGTCACGTGTTTTATGATGCTCTCTTTGTGCTTCAATTCTTGTCTTTCATGTGAGCATCATTGAAATATTATGCCTAGCTATAAGGCTTTAAAGAAAAGCGCTTGTTGGGAGACAACCCAATATTTTTCCTTGCTGTTATTTAATAAATAAATTATCTAGCCTCTGTTTTGGTTGTGTTTTTTGTGTTTAATTAGTGTTTGTGCCAAGTAGAACCGTTGGGAAGACTTGGGGAAAGGCTTGTTGAACTTGCTGTAAAAAACAGAAACTTTAGCGCTCACGAGAACTGCTGTAATTTTTATTTGAAGTGTGCTATTTAGTTAATTCTTTTTGCAGATGATTAATAGATAAATTCCTCACGTCCATCAATTTATTTTAGAATTTTTTGGGTTCCATATCTTGCGCTAGCTACAGATTACTACAGACTGTTCTGTTTTTGACAGGTTCTATTTTTCGTGTATTGTTTGCTTATTTTGATGAATCTATGGCTAGTAAAATAGTTTATAATCCATAGAGAAGTTGGAATACAGTAATTTTAACACCAATATAAATAAATAATGAGTTCATTACAGTACCTTGAAGTGGTCTTTTGTTTTCTTTCGCTAACGGAGCTCACGAGTTTTCTATTTTGAGTTTTGTGTTGTGAAGTTTTCAAGTTTTGGGTAAGAATTTGATGGATTATGGAACAAGGAGTGGCAAGAGCCTAAGCTTGGGGATGCCCATGTCACCCCCAAGATAATCCAAGGACACCAAAAATTCAAAGCTTGGGGATGCCCCGGAAGGCATCCCCTCTTTTGTCCACTTCCATCGGTAACTTCACTTGGAGCTATATTTTTATTCACCAACATTATGTGTTTTGCTTGGAGTGTCTTGTATTATTTGTGTCTTTGTTTGTTAGTATTCCACAATCATCCTTGATGTACACACCTTTTGAGAGAGCTATACATGAATTAAAATTTCATAGAATACTCTATGTGCTTCACTTATATCTTTTGAGCTAAGTAGTTTTGCTCTATGTGCTTCACTTATATCTTTTGAGCGTTATAATTTTGCTCTATATGCTTCACTTATATATTTTGAGCTAACTAATTTTGCTCTATGTGCTTCACTTAGATCTTTTAGAGCATGGTGGTGGATTTGTTTTAAAGAAACTATTGATCTCTCATGCTTCACTTAAATTATTTTGAGAGTCTCTTAATAGCATGGTAATTTGCTTAATAATAATATGCTTGGTATTCTAGATTTGTGAAACTTTCTTTTGAGTGTGTTGAATACTAAGAAAATATTGAAGCATGATAATTGTTTTGAGATATGGAGGTGATAATATTAAAGTCATGCTAGTTGAGTAGTTGTGAATTTAAAGAATACTTGTGTTGAAGTTTGTGATTCCCGTAGCATGCACGTATGCTGAACCGTTATGTGATGAAGTCGGAGCATGATTTATTTATTGATTGTCTTCCTTATGAGTGGCAGTCAGGGACGAGCGATGGTCTTTTCCTACCAATCTATCCCCCTAGGAGCATGCGCGTAGTACTTTGCTTTGATAACTTCTAGATTTTTGCAATAAGTATATGAGTTCTTTATGACTAATTTGAGTCCATGGATCATACGCACTCTCACCCTTCCACCTTTGCTAGCCTCTCTAATACCGCACACCTTTCGCCGGTATCATACACCTACCATATACCTTCCTCAAAACAGCCACCATACCTACCTATTATGGCATTTCCATACCATTCCGAGATATATTGCCATGCAACTTTCCATCATCTAGTTCATCATGACACATACATCATTGTCATATTGCTTAGTATGATCATGTAGTTGACATAGTATTTGTGGCAAAGCCACCGTTCATAATTTTCATACTTGTCACTCTTGATTCATTGCATATCCCGGTACATCGCCGGAGGCATTCATATAGAGTCATATTTTGTTCTAAGTATCGAGTTGTAATTGTTGAGTTGTAAGAAAAATAAAAGTGTGATGATCATCATTATTAGAGCATTGTCCCAGTGAGGAAAGAATGATGGAGACTATGATTCCCCCACAAGTCGGAATGAGACTCTGGACGAAAAATAAAAAAAATAAAAAAAGAGGCCAAAGAAGCCCAAATAAAAAAAGGAAGGCCATAAAAAAGAGAAAGGTCATATAAAAAAATGAGAAAAAGAGAGAAGGGACAATGTTACTATCCTTTTACCACACTTGTGCTTCAAAGTAGCACCATGATCTTCATAGTAGAGAGTCTCTCATGTTATCACTTTCATATACTAGTGGGAATTTTACATTATAGAACTTGGCTTGTATATTCCAATGATGGGCTTCCTCAAAATTGCCCTAGGTCTTCGTGAGCAAGCAAGTTGGATGCACACCCACTAGTTTGTTTTGTTGAGCTTTCATACATTCATAGCTCTAGTGCATCTGTTGCATGGCAATCCCTACTCACTCACATTGATATCTATTGATGGGCATCTCCATAGCCCGTTCATACGCCTAGTTGATGTGAGACTATCTTCCCCTCTTTTTGTCTTCTCCACAACCACCATTATATTCCACCCATAGTGCTATATCCATGGCTCACGCTCATGTATTGCGTGAAGATTGAAAAGGTTTTGAAAAAGTTAGAGTATGAAACAATTGCTTGGCTTGTCATCGGGGTTGTGCATGATTTAAATACTTTGTGTGGGGAAGATGGAGCATGGCCAGACTATATGATTTTGTAGGGATAACTTTCTTTGGCCATGTTATTTTGAGAAGACATAATTTCTTTGTTAGTATGCTTGAAGTATTATTATTTCTTATGTCAATATAAACCTTTGTCTTGAATCTTTCTAATCTGAATATTCATACCACAATTAAGAAGATTTGCATTGAAATTATGCCAAGTAGCACTCCGCATCAAAAATTCTCTTTTTACCATTTACCTAATCAAGGACGAGCAGGAATTAAGCTTGGGGATGCCTGATACGTCTCCAATGTATCTATAATTTTTGATAGCTCCATGCTATATTATCTACTGTTTTGGACTATATTGGGCTTTATTTTCCACTTTTATATTATTTTTGGGACTAACCTATTAACCGTAGGCCCAGCCCAGAATTGCTGTTTTCTTTGCCTATTTCAGTGTTTCAAAGAAACAGATTATCAAATGGAGTCCAAATGGAATAAAATCTTCGGGAACGTGATTTTCTCACCGAACGTGATCCGGGAGACTTGGACCCTGCTCCAAGGAACAAAAGAGGCGGTCACGAGGGTGGGGGTGCCCCCCCCTAGGGCGCGCCCCCTGCCTCGTGGGCCCCTCGTTGCTCCTCCGACGTACTTCTTCCTCCTATATATACACACGTACCCCCAAACGATCAAAACAGGAGCCAAAAACCTAATTCCACCGCCGTAACTTTCTGTATCCATGAGATCCCATCTTGGGGCCTGTTCCGGAGCTTCGCCGGAAGAGGGTTGTCATCACGGAGGGCTTCTACATCACCATAGCCCCTCTGATGAAGTGTGAGTAGTTTACCTCAGACCTTCGGGTCCATAGTTATTAGCTAGATGGCTTCTTCTCTCTTTTTGGATCTCAATAGAAAGTTCTCCCCCTCTCTCGTGGAGATATATTCGATATAATCTTCTTTTTGCGGTGTGTTTGTTGAGATCGATGAATTGTTGGTTTATGATCAAGTCTATCTATGAATAATATTTGAACCTTCTCTGAATTCTTTTATGCATGATTGGTTATCTTTGCAAGTCTCTTTGAATTATCCGTTTGGTTTGGCCAACTAGATTGGTAGTTCTTGCCATGGGAGAAGTGCTTAGCTTTGGGTTCGATCTTGCGGTGTCCTTTCCCAGTGATAGAAGGGGAAGCAAGGCACGTATTGTATCATTGCCATCGAGGATAACAAGATGGGGTTTATTTCATATTGCATGAATTTATCTCTCTACATCATGTCATCTTGCTTAAGGCGTTACTCTGTTTTTAACTTAATACTCTAGATGCATGCTGGATAGCAGTCGATGAGTGGAGTAATAGTAGTAGATGAAGAATCGTTTCGGTCTACTTGTCACGGACGTGATGCCTATATACATGATCATGCCTAGATATTATCATAATTATGCTCAATTCTGTCAATTGCTCAACAATAATTTGTTCACCCACCGTAGAATACTTATGCTCTTGAGAGAAGCCACTAGTGAAACCTATGGCCCCCGGGTCTATTCTCATCATATCAATCTCCATCACTTTAATATGGTTTTGCTATTTACTTTACCTTTACTTTTTTACTTTGCATCTTTATACCAAAAATACCAAAAAAATTCTATCTATCAGATCTCACTCTCGTAAATGACCGTGAAGGG
Source organism: Triticum urartu (assembly GCF_003073215.2). Classification (NCBI taxonomy): domain Eukaryota; kingdom Viridiplantae; phylum Streptophyta; class Magnoliopsida; order Poales; family Poaceae; genus Triticum; species Triticum urartu. Next base: position 162,474,713 of record NC_053027.1, on the reverse strand, counting down.
CTTGACAACCCCTAATCGCGTTGGTTGCGAGTAGCTATCATTTTGTGCTGGTATGAGGGACTTGAGCGTGGCCTCCTACTGGATTGATACCTTGGTTCTCAAAAACTGAGGGAAATACTTGCGCTACTCTGCTGCATCATCCCTTCCTGTTCAGGGAAAACCAACGCAAGCTCAAGACGTAGCAACTACATCAACCGTGTTACTAAATGCTTCCGCTTTCGGTCTACGAGGGTTCGTGGACGCACTCTCCCCTCTTGTTGTTATGCATCTCCTAGATAGATCTTGGGTGATTGTAGGAATTTTTTTCAAATTGCATGCTAAGTTCCCCAACATTGGCATCCAAGCAAGGTCTATTCATAGATGTTATATGAACGAGTAGAACACAAAGAGTTGTGGGCGATAATGGTCATACTTCTTACCACCAACATCTTACTTTGATTTGGCGGTATTGTTGGATGAAGCGGCCCGAACCAACATTACATGACCGCGTTCATGAGACTGGTTCTACCGACATGCTTCGCACTGTGGCTTGCAGGTGTCTGTTTCTCCAACTTTAGTTGAATCGAGTTTGACTACGGCCGGTCCTTGTTGAAGGTTAAAACAACACACTTGACAAAAAATCGTTGTGGTTTTGATGTGTAGTAAAGAACGGTCTTGCTAGAAGCCCGTAGCAGCCACGTAAAACTTGCAAAAACAAAGTAGAGGACGTCTAACTTGTTTTTGCAGGGCATGTTGTGATGTGATATGGTCAAGACGTGATGAGATATCAATTGTTGTATGAGATGATCATGTTTTGTAAAAGTTATCGGCAACTGGCAGGAGCCTTATGGTTGTTGCTTTATTGTATGAAATGCAATCGCCATGTAATTGCTTTACTTTATCACTAAGTGGTACTGATAGTCGTAGAAGCAATAGTTGGCAAGATGACAATGATGCTACGATGGAGATCAAGGTGTCAAGCTGGTGACGATGGAGATCATGACGATGCTTTGGGGATGGAGATCAAAGGCACAATAAGATTATGGCCATATCATGTCACATATTTTGATTGCATGAGATGTTTATCCTTTATGCATCTTATTTTGCTTAGTACGACGGCAGCATTATAAGATGATCCCTCACTAAATTTCAAGGTATGAGTGTTCTCCCTGAGTATGCACCGTTGCTACAGTTCGTCGTGCCGAGACACCACGTGATGATCGGGTGTGATAAGCTCTACATTCTCATATAACGGGTGCAAGCCAGTTTTGCACGTGCAGAATACTCGAGTTAAACTTGACGATCCTAGCATATGCAGATATGGCCTCGGAACACTGAGACCGAAAGGTCGAACATGAATCATATAGTAGATATGATCAACATAGTGATGTTCACCATTGGAAACTACTCCATCTCACGTGATGATCAGACATGGTTTAGTTGATATGGATCATGTGATCATTTAGATGACTCGAGGGATGTCTATCTAAGTGGGATTTCTTAAGTAATATGATTAATTGAACTTAAATTTATCATGAACTTAGTCCTGATAGTATTTGCATATCTATGTTGTAGATCAATAGCTCGCATATAGCTTCCATGTTTTATTTATGATATGTTCCTAGAGAAAACTAAGTTGAAAGATGATACTAGCAATGATGCAGATTAGGTCCGTGATCTAAGGATTATCCTCATTGCTGCACAAAATAATTGTGTCCTTGATGCACCACTAGGTGACAGAACTATTGCAGGAGCAGATGCAGATGTTGTGATCGTTTGACAAACTCGGTATGATGATTACTTGATAGTTTAGTGCACCATGCTTTATGTCTTAGAACCGGGACTTCAAAAATGTTTTGAACGACATGGAACATATGAGATGTTCCAAGAGTTAAAATTGGTATTTCAGACTCATGCCCGTGTTAAGAGGTATGATACCTCTGACAAAGTACTTTGCCTACAAGATGGAGGAGAATTGCTCAGCTAGTGAGCATATGCTCAGAATGTCTGGGTACTATTGAATCACGTAGGAGTTAATCTTCCAGATAAGATGATTGACAGAGTTCTCTAGTCGCTATCACCAAGTTACTAGAACTTTGTGATGAACTATAATATGCAAGGGATAACAAAAACGATTCCCAAGCTCTTCACGATGCTGAAATCGGCGAAGGTAAAATTCAAGAAAGAGCATCAAGTGTTGATGGTTAACAAGACCACTAGTTTCAAGAAAAAGGGCAAGGGAAAGAAGAGAACTTCAAGAAGAATGGCAAGCAAGTTGTTACTCTCGGGAAGAAGCCTAAAGCTGGACCCAAGCCTGAAACTGAGTGCTTCTATTGCAAAGAAAATGGTCACTGTAAGTGGAACTACCCCAGATTCTTCTCGGATAAGAAGGATGGTAAAGTGAACAAAGGTATATTTGATATACATGTTATTGATGTGTACTTTACTAGTGTTCATAGTAACCCCAGGGTATTTGATACCAGTTCAGTTGCTAAGATTAGTAAACTCGAAACAGGAGTTGCAAAATGAACAGATACTAGTTAAGGGCAAGGTGACGATGTGTGTTGGAAGTGATTCCAAGGTTGATAAGATCACCATCGCACACTCCCTTTACCTTCAGGATTAGTGTTAAACCTAAAATAAATGTTATTTGGTGTTTGCGTTGAGCATGAATATGATTGGATCATGTTTATTGCAATACGGTTATTCATTTAATTCAAATAATAATTGTTGTTTTGTTTACATGAATAAAACCTTCTTTGGTCATACACTCAAATATAAATGGTTTATCGAATCTCAATTGTAGTGATACACATATTCATAATATTGATGCCAAAAGATGCAAAGTTGATAATGATAGTGCAACATATTTGTGGCACTGCCGTTTAGGTCATATTGGTATAAATCGCATGAAGAAACTCCATGCGGATGGAATTTTGGAATCACTTGATTATGAACCATTTGATGTTTGCGAACCATGCCTCATGGGCAAGATGAGTAAGACTCCGTTCTCTGAAACAATGGAGCGAGCCACTGACTAATTGGAAATAGTACATACCGATGTATGCGGTCCAATGAGTGTTGAGGCTCGCAGTGGGTATCGTTATTTTCTAACCTTCACAGATGATTTAAGCAGATATGGGTATATCTACTTAATGAAACACAAGTCTGAAACATTTGAACAGTTGAAAGAATTTTAGAGTGAAGTGGAGAATCATCGTAACAAGTAAATAAAGTCTCTACGATCTGATTGCAGAAGCGAATATTTGAGTTATGAGTTTGGTCTTTATTTGAAACAATGTGGAATAGTTTCTCAACTCACGCCACCTGGAACACCATAGCGTAATGGTGTGTCCAAACGTCAAGACCGCACATTATTAGATATGGTGCGATCTATGATGTCTCTTACTGATTTACCACTATCGTTTTGGGGTTATGCATTAGAGATAGCTTCATTCACGTTAAATAGGGCCCTATCTAAATCCGTTGACACGACACTGTTTGAACTATGATTTGGCAAGAAACCTAAGCTGTCGTTTCTTAAAGTTTGGGGCTGCGATGCTTATGTGAAAAAGCTTCAACCTGATAAGCTTGAACCCAAATCGGAGAAATGCGTCTTCATAGGATACCCAAAGGAAACTGTTGGGTACACCTTCTATCACAGATCTGAAGGCAAGATATTCGTTGCTAAGAATGGATCCTTTCTAGAGAAGGAGTTTGTCTCGAAAGAAGTGAGTGGGAGGAAAGTAGAACTTGATGAGGTAATTGTACCTTCTCCCGAATTGGAAAGTGGTTCATCATAGAAATCAGTTCCAGTGATGCCTACACCAATTAGTGAGGAAGTTAATGATGATGGTCATGAAACTTCATATCAAGTTACTACCAAACCTCGTAGGTCAACCAGAGTACGTTCCGCACCAGAGTGGTATGGTAATCATGTTATGGAAGTCATATTACTTGAGCATAACGAACCTACGAACTATGAGGAAGCGATGATGAGCCCAAATTCCACAAAATGGCTTGAGGCCTTGAAATCTGAGATGGGATCCATGTATGAGAACAAAGTGTGGACTTTGGGCGACTTGCCCGATGATCGGGAAGCCATAGAGAATAAATGGATCTTCAAGAGGAAGACGGATGCTGATGGTAGTGTTACCATCTACAAAGGTCGACTTATCGGAAAAGGTTTTCGACAAGTTCAAGGTGTTGACTACTATGATATTTTCTCACTCGTAGCGATGCTTAAGTTTGTCCGAATCATGTTAGCAATTGCCACATTTTATGAAATCTGGCAAATGGATGTCAAAACTGCATTCCTTAATGGATTTCTTAAAGAAGAGTTGTATATGATGCAACAAGAAGGTTTTGTCAATCCTAAAAGTACTAACAAAATGCGCAAGCTCCAGCGATCCATCTATGGACTGGTGCAAGCATCTCAGAGTTGGAATATACACTTTGATGAGTTGATCAAAGCATATAATTTCATACAGACTTGCGGTGAAGCCTGTATTTACAAGAAAGTGAGTAGGAGCACTACAGCCTTTCTGATAATTATACGTGAACGACATATTGTTGATCGGAAATGATGTAGAATTTTCTAGAAAGCATAAAGGAGTGTTTGAAAGGAGTTTTTCAAAGAAAGACCTCGGTGAAGCTGCTTACATATTGAGCATCAAGATCTATAGAGATAGATCAAGACGCTTGATAAGTTTTTTCAATGAGTACATACCTTGACAAGATTTTGAAGTAGTTCAAAATGGAACAGTCAAAGAAGGAGTTCTTGCCTGTGTTGCAAGGTGTGGAGTTGAGTAAAGACTCAAAACCCGACCACTGTAGAAAATAGGAAGAGAATGAAAATTCATTCCCTATGCCTTAGTCATAGGTTCTATAAAGTATGCTATGCTGTGTACCAGACCTATTGTGTACCTCACCATGAGTTTGGCAAGAGGGTACAATAGTGATCCAGGAGTGGATCACTGGACAGCGGTTAAAATTATCCTTAGTGGAATAAGGATATGTTTCTCGGTTATGGAGGTGACATAAAGTTCGTCGTAAAGGGTTACGTCGATGCAAGCTTTGACACTGATCCGGATGACTCTAAGTCTCAATCTGGATACATATTGAAAGTGGGAGCAATTAGCTAGAGTAGCTCCATGCAGAGCATTTGTAAACATAGAAATTTGCAAAATACATACAGATCTGAATGTGGCAGAACCGTTGAATAACTTCTCTCACAAGCAAAACATGATCACACATTAGAACTCTTTGGATGTTAATTACATGGCGATGTGAACTAGATTATTGACTCTAGTAAACCTTTTGGGTATTGGTCACATGGTGATGTGAACTATTGCTGTTAAACCACATGGTGATGTGAACTAGATTATCGACTCTAGTGCAAGTGGGAGACTGAAGGAAATATGCCATAGAGGCAATAATAAAGTTGTTATTTATATTTGCTTTTATCGTGATAAATGTTTATTATTAATGCTAGAATTGTATTAACCGGAAACTTAGTACATGTGTGAATACATAGACAAAACAGAGTGTCCCTAGTATGCCTCTACTTGACTAGCTTGTTAATCAAAGATGGTTAAGTTTCCTGACCATAGACATGTGTTGTCATTTGATGAATGGGATCACATCATTAGAGAATGATGTGATGGACAAGACCCATCCGTTAGCTTAGCATAATGATTTTTTAGTTTTATTCCTATTGCTTTCTTCATGGCTTATACATGTTCCTTTGACTATGAGAATATGCAACTCCCGAATACCGAAGGAACACCTAGTGTGCTATCAAACATCACAACGTAACTGGGTGATTATAAAGATGCTCTACAAGTGTCTCCGATGGTGTTTGTTGAGTTGGCATAGATCGAGATTAGGATTTGTCACTCCGTGTATCGGAGAGGTATCTCTGGGCCCTCTCGGTAATGCACATCACTATGAGCCTTGCAAGCAATGTGACTAATGAGTTAGTTACGGGATGATGCATTACGAACTGAGTAAAGAGAGTTGCTGGTAACGAGATTGAACTAGGTATGATGATACCTTCGATCGAATCTCGGGCAAGTAACATACCGATGACAAAGGGAATGACCTATCTTGTTATGCGGTTTGACCGATAAAGATCTTCATAGAATATGTAGGAACCAATATGAGCATCCAGGTTCCTCTAATGGTTATTGACCGGAGATGTGTCTTGGTCATGTTTACATAGTTCTCGAACCCGTAGGGTCCGCACGCTTAATGTTCGATGACGATTTGTATTATGAGTTATGTGATTTGATGACCGAAGTTTGTTCGGAGTCCCAGATGAGATCACATACATGACGAGGAGTCTCGAAATGGTCGAGTGGTAAAGATTCATATATTGGAAGGTTCCATTTGGACATCGAAATGGTTCCGAGTGGTTCGGACATTTTTCCGGAGTACCGGGAGGTTACCGGAACCCCCCGGGGAAGTTAATGGGCCTTAGTGGGCTTTGGTGGAGAGAGGGCAGAAGGGCCACAAGGTGGTGCGCGCCTCCCCCCTACCCAAACCGAATTGGACATGGGGTGGGGGCGCGACACCCTCCTTCCTTTCCCTCCGGTGGAAGAAAAGGAAAAGGGGGGGGCGAATCCTACTTGGACTAGGAGTCCAAGTAGGACTCCCCCTGGCGCGCCCCTCCTGGCCGGCCTCCTCTCCCCCTTCCTCCTTTATATACATGGCTAGGGGGCACCCCAATAGCACAACAGACAATCTCTTAGCCATGTGTGGTGCCCCCTCCACAGTTCAACACCTCGGTTATATCGTCGTAGTGCTTAGGTGAAGCCCTGTGCCGGTAACTTCATCATCACCGTCGCCATGCCGTCATGCTGGCGGAACTCTTCCTCAACCTCAACTGGATCAAGAGCTCGAGGGACGTCATCATGCTGAACGTGTGCTGAACACGGAGGTGCCATACGTTCGGTACTTAGATCGGTTGGATCGTGAATACGTTCGACTACATCAACCGCGTTACTAAACGCTTCCGCTTTCGGTCTACGAGGGTACATGGACACACTCTCCCCTCTCTTTACTATGCATCTCCTAGATAGATCTTGCATGATCGTAGGAAATTTTTTGAAATTTCCTGCTACATTCCCCAACACCCTCGAGAGGATCCTGAACAACTTCCACCGAAGAAGAGGTTCAGCCGCCCTCGCGATGCCGGGGAGAGGCAGGAGGTGACGTGTGCTACCTCTTGAGCACTGCGTTGGTTTTCCCTGAAGAGGAAGGGATGATGCAGCAAAGTAGCATAAGTATTTCCCCTCAGTTTTTGAGAACCAAGGTATCAATCTAGTAGGAGGCTATGCGCGAGTCCCTTGTACCTGCACAAAACAAATAAATCATCGAAACCAACGCAAATAGGGGTTGTCAATCCCTATAAGGCCACTTACGAGAGTGAGATCTGATAGATATGATAAGATAATATTTTTGGTATTTTTGTGATAAAGATGCAAAGTAAAATAAAGGCAAAGTAAATAGAAAAGGAATAAGTAAGTAGTAGGAGATTAATATGATGAAGATAGACCCGGGGGCCATAGGTTTCACTAGTGGCTTCTCTCGAGAGGATAAGCATTCTACGGTGGGTGAACAAATTACTGTTGAGCAATTGATAGAATTGAGCATAGTTATGAGAATATCTAGTTATGATCATGTATATAGGCATCACGTCCGAGACAAGTAGACCGACTCCTGCCTGCATCTACTACTATTACTCCACTCATCGACCGCTATCCAGCATGCATCTAGAGTATTAAGTTAAAAACAGAGTAACGCCTTAAGCAAGATGACATGATGTAGAGGGATAGACTCCTGCAATATGAAGAAAACCCCATCTTGTTATCCTCGATGGCAACAATACAATACGTGCCTTGCTGCCCCTACTGTCACTGGGAAAGGACACCACAAGATTGAACCCAAAGCTAAGCACTTCTCCCAGTGCAAGAAGCCATCTACTCCCTACGTTCCTAAATACTTGTCTTTCTAGGCATTTCAACAAGTGACTACATACGAAGCAAAATGAGTGAATCTACACTCTAAAATATGTCTACATACATCTGTATGTAGTAGTCATTTGAAATGTCTAGAAAGACAAATATTTAGGAACGGAGGGAGTAGCTACTAACTATGGACCCGTAGGTCTAAGGTAAACTACTCACACTTCATCGGAGGGTCTATGGTGTTGATGTAGAAGCCCTCCGTGATCGATGCCCCTCCGGCGAAGCTCCGGAACAGGCCCCAAGATGGTATCTCGTGGATACAGAAAGTTGCGGCGGTGTAATTAGGGTTTTGGCTCCGTATCTGATCGTTTGGGGGTACGTAGGTATATATAGGTGGAAGGAGTACGTCGGTGGAGCAACAGGGGGGGCACGAGGGTGGAGGGCGCGCCTGGGGTAGGCAGGCGCGCCCGCCTACCTCGTGGCCTCCTCTTTTCTTTCTTGACATAAGGTCCAAGTCTCCCGGGTCTTGTTCGTTGAGAAAATCACGTTCCCGAAGGTTTCATTCCGTTTGGACTCCGTCCGATATTCCTTTTCTTCGAAACCCTAAAATAGGCAAAAAAAACAGCAATTTTGGGTTGGGCCTCCGGTTAATAGGTTAGTCCCAAAAATAATATAAAAGTGGATAATAAAGCCCAATAATGTCCAAAACAGTAGATAATATAGCATGGAGCAATCAAAAATTATAGATACGTTGGAGACGTATCAAGCATCCCCAAGCTTAATTCCTGCTCGTCCTCAAGTAGGTAAATGATAAAAACAGAATTTTTGATGCGAAGTGCTACTTGGAATAATTTTAATGTAATTCTTCTAAATTGTGGTATGAATATTCAGATCCGGAAGATTCAAGACAAAAGTTCATATTGACATAAAAATAATAATACTTCAGGAATACTAACTAAGCAATTATGTCTTCTCAAAATAACATGGCAAAAGAAAGTTGATCCCTACAAAATCATATAGTTTAGTCATGTTTCATTTTCATCACAGAAGAATGCTCTCATCATGCACAACCCTAGCGACAAGCCAAGCAATTGTTTCATACTTTAGTAATCTCAAACCTATAAACTTTCACGCAATATATGAGCGCGAGCCATGGACATAGCACTATGGGTGGAATAGAATATAATGAGGGGGGTTATGTGAAGAAGACAAAAAAGGAGAAAGTCTCACATCAATGAGGCTAACCAATGGGCTATGCACATGCCCACTGATTGATGTTAATGCAAGGAGTAGGGATTGCCATGCAACGGATGCACTAGAGCTATAAATGTATGAAAGCTCAACAAAAGAAACTAGTGGGTGTGCATCCAACTTGCTTACTCACGAAGACCTAGGGCACTTGAGGAGGCCCATTGTTGGAATATACAAGCCAAGTTCTATAATGAAAAATTCCCACTAGTATATGAAAGTGACAAAACAAGAGACTCTCTAACATGAAGATTAAGGTGCTACTTTGAAGCACAATTGTGGCAAAGAATAGTAACATTGTCCCTTCTCTCTTTTTCTCTCATTTTTTTTCTTTTTTGGGGGACTTTTATCTTTTTTTATGGCCTTTCTCTTTTTTATTTTATTCCTCACTTGGGACAATGCTCTAGAAAATGATGATCATCACACTTCTATTTATTTACAACTCAATGATTACAACTCGATACTAGAACAAAAGATGACTCTATATGAATGCCTCCGGTGGTGTACCGGGATATGCAATGGACCAAGAGTGACATGTATGAAAGAATTATGAAGGGTGGCTTTGCCACAAATACTATGTCAACTAAATGATCATGCTAAGCAATATGACAATAATGAATGTGTCATGATGAACGGAATGGTGGAAAGTTGCATGGCAATATATCTCGGAATGGCTATGGAAATGCCATAATAGGTAGGTATGGTGGTTGTTTTGAGGAAGGTATAAGGAGGTTTATGTGTGAAAGAGTGTATCACATGACAGGGTTTGGATGCACCGGCGAAGTTTGGGCCAACTCTCAATGTGAGAAAGGGCAATGCACGGTACCGAAGAGGCTAGCAAGGATGGAAGGGTGAGAGTGCGTATAATCCATGGAATCAACATTAGTCATAAAGAACTCACATACTTATTGCAAAAATCTACAAGTCATGAAAAACCTCGGTACTACGCGCATGCTCCTAGGGGGATAGATTGGTAGGAAAAGACCATCGCTTGTCCCCGACCGCCACTCATAAGGAAGACAATCAAATAACACCTCATGTTTCAAATTTGTTGCATAACGTTTACCATACGTGCATGCTACGTGACTTGCAAACTTCAACACAAGTATTTCTCAATTTCACAACTACTCTACTAGCACGACTTTGATATTATTACCTCCATATCTCAAAACGATCATCAAGCATCAAACTTCTCTTAGTATTCAGAACACTCTTAAGAAAATTTTATTAACTTTGAATACCTAGCATATTAGGATTTTAAGCAAATTACCATGCTATTAAGACTCTCAAAATAATATAAGTGAAGCATGAGAGATCAATAGTTTCTATAAAACAAATCCACCATCGTGCTCTAAAAGATATAAGTGAAGTACTAGAGCAAAACTATATAACTCAAAAGATATAAGCGAAGCACATAGAGTATTCTAACAAATTCCAAATCATGTATGGCTCTCTCAAAAGGTGTGTACAGCAAGTATGATTGTGGTAAACTAAAAAGCAAAGACTCAAATAATACAAGACGCTCCAAGCAAAACACATATCATGTGGCGAATAAAAATATAGCTCCAAGTAAAGTTACCGATAGAAGTAGACGAAAGAGGGGATGCCTTCCGGGGCATCCCCAAGCTTTGGCTTTTAGGTGTCCTTAGATTATCTTGGGGGTGCCATGGGCATCCCCAAGCTTAGGCTCTTTCCAAAACTTGTTCCATAATCCATCAAATCTTTACCCAAAACTTGAAAACTTCACAACACAAAACTTAAAGTAGAAAATCTCGTGAGCTCCGTTAGCGAAAGAAAATAAAAGACCACTTCAAGGTACTGTAATTAACTCATTATTTATTTATATTGGTGTTATACCTACTGTATTCCAACTTCTCTATGGTTTATAAACTATTTTACTAGCCATAGATTCATCAAAATAAGCAAACAACACACGAAAAACAGAATCTGTCAAAAACAGAACAGTCTGTAGTAATCTGTAGCTAGCAACAGATCTGGAACCCAAAAAAAATCTAAAATAAATTTCTTGACGTGAGGACTTTATCTATTAATCATCTTCAAAAAGAATTAACTAAATAGCACTTTCCAAATAAAAATGACGGCATTTCTCGTGAGCGCTAAAGTTTCTGTTTTTTACAGCAAGTTTAACAAGACTTCCCCCAAGTCTTCCCAACGGTTCTACTTGGCACAAAAACTAATTAAACACAAAAAAACAAAACCAAAAAAGAGGCTAGAAAAATTATTTATTACTAAACAGGAGCAAAAATCAAGGAATAAAAATAAAATTGGGTTTCCTCCCAACAAGCGCTATCGTTTAACGCCCCTAGCTTGGCATAAGAAGCAAGAATAGTTCTAGGTATTGCCATCTTTGGTAGGAAATCCATAAGTGGATCTCATAATATATTCATAAGGTAATTTAATTTTATTTCTAGGAAAGTGTTACATGCCTTTCCTTAATGGAAATTGGAATCTAATATTTCCTTCCTTCATATCAATAATTGCACCAATCGTTCTAAGGAAAGGTCTACCAAGAATAGTAGGACATGAAGGATTGCAATCTATGTCAAGAACAATAAAATCTACAGGAAAATATTTCCTATTTGCTACAATAAGAACATCATTGATTCTTCCCATAGGTTTCTTAATAGTGGAATCCGCAAGGTGCAAGTTTAGAGAGAAATCATCAAAATCACGGAAACCTAACATATCACACAAAGTCTTTGGAATCGTGGAAACACTAGCACCCAAATCACATAAAGCATAGTATTCATGATCTTTAATTTTAATTTTAATAGTTGGTTCCCACTCATCATAAAGTTTTCTAGGGATAGAAACTTCCAATTCAAGTTTTTCTTCATAAGATTGCATCAAGGCATCAACGATATGTTTAGTAAACGCTTTATTTTGACTATAAGCGTGAGGAGAATTTAGCACGGATTGTAACAAGGAAATACAATCAATCAAAGATCAATTTTCATAGTTAAATTCCTTGAAATCCGTAATAGTGGGTTTAGCAACATCTAGGGTTTTAATTTCTTCAATCCCACTTTTATCAATTTAAGCATCAGGATCAACAAATTCTGAATTCTTGGAACGCCTTCCAGGTAAAGGTGGATCATATTCAGTCCCATCATTATCAAGATTCATATTGCAAAACAAAGATTTAATAGGGGACACATCAATAACTTTTAGATCTTCATCTTTATTTTCATAGGAACTAGAAGAGAACACGCTCTTATAAAGGCATCTTTCTTAGCACGCATCCTAGCGGTTCTTTCTTTGCACTCATCAATGTAAATTCTCATGGCTTTGAGAGACTCATTGATATCATGCTGGAATAGATCTAAGTTTCAAAGAATCAACATCAAGAGAAATTCTATCAACGTTCCTAGCCAAGTCATCAATCTTAAGCAATTTTTCTTCAATCAAAGCATTAAAATTCTTTTGCAAAGTAATTAATTCTTTAATATTAGATTCAAAATCAGACGGAATCTTATTATAATTTCCATAAGAATTGTTGTAGGAATTACCATAATTATTAGAGGGATTACTAGGATAAGGCCTAGGGTTGAAATTTCCTCTATACGCGTTGTTACCAAAATTGTTCCTACCAACAAAATTCACATCCATAGATTCATTATTATTCTCAATCAAAGTAGACAAGGGCATATCATTAGGATCAGAAGAAACACTCTTATTAGCAAATAATTTCATAAGTTCATCCATCTTTCCACTCAAAACATTAATTTCTTCTATCGCATGCACCTTTTTATTAGTAGATCTTTCAGTATGCCATTGAGAATAATTAACCATAATATTGTCTAGGAGTTTAGTAGCATCTCCTAAAGTGATTTCCATAAAAGTGCCTCCCGCGGCCAAATCTAAAAGATTTCTAGAAGCAAAATTCAATCCGGCATAATTTTTTTGTATAATCATCCACAAATTTAAACCATGAGTAGGGCAATTACGTATCATTAATTTCATTCTCTCCCAAGCTTGTGCAACATGTTCATGATCAAGTTGCTTAAAATTCATAATATCGTTTCTAAGAGAGATGATCTTAGCGGGAGGAAAATACTTAGAGATAAAAGCATCTTTGCACTTATTCCATGAATCAATACTATTTTAGGCAAAGACGAAAACCAAGCTTTAGCACGATCTCTAAGAGAAAAAGGAAATAGCTTCAATTTAACAATATCATTATCCACATCTTTCTTCTTTTGCATGTCACACAAATCAACGAAGCTATTTAGATGGGTAGCGGCATCTTCACTAGGAAGGCCAAAAACGGATCTTTCATGACAAGATTCAGCAAAGCAGTATTAATTTCACAAGATTCGGCGTCGGTAAGAGGAGCAATCGGAGTGCTAATAAAATCATTGTTGTTGGTATTGGTGAAGTCACACAATTTAGTATTATCTTGAGCCATCGTGACAAGCAAGCAAACTAACACACAAGCAAACAAAAAGCAAGCGGGCAAAAAGAGGCAAATAGAGAAAGAGAGAGAGGGCGAATAAAACGGCAAGGTGAAGTGGGGGAGAGGAAAACGAGAGGCAAATGGCAAATAAGGTAATGCGGGAGATAAGGGTATGTGATGGGTACTTGGTATGTTGACTTTTGCGTAGACCTCCCCGGCAACGGAGCCAGAAATCCTTCGTGCTACCTCTTGAGCACTGCGTTGGTTTTCCCCGAAGAGGAAGGGATGATGCAGCAAAGTAGCGTAAGTATTTCCCTTGGTTTTTGAGAACCAAGGTACCAATCTAGTAGGAGGCTACGCGCGAGTCCCTCGTACCTGCACAAAACAAATAAATCCTCGCAACCAACGCAAATAGGGGTTGTCAATCCCTATAAGGACACTTACGAGAGTGAGATCTGATAGATCTGATAAGATAATATTTTTGGTATTTTTGTGATAAAGATGCAAAGTAAAATAAAGGCAAAGTAAATAGCAAAGGAAATAACTAAGTAGTAGGAGATTAATATGATGAATATAGACCCGGGGCCATAGGTTTCACTAGTGGCTTCTCTCGAGAGCATAAGCATTCTACGGTGGGTGAACAAATTACTGTTGAGAAATTGACAGAATTGAGCATAGTTATGAGAATATCTAGGTATGATCATGTACATAGGCATCACATCCGAGACAAGTAGACCGACTCCTACCTGCATCTACTACTATTACTCCACTCATCGACCGCTATCCAGCATGCATCTAGAGTATTAAGTTAAAAACAGAGTAACGCCTTAAGCAAGATGACATGATGTAGAGGGATAGACTCATGCAATATGAAGAAAATCCCATCTTGTTATCCTCGATGGCAACAATACAATGTGTGCCTTGCTGCCCCTACTGTCACTGGGAAAGGACACCGCAAGACTGAACCCAAAGCTAAGCACTTCTCCCATTGCAAGAAAGATCAATCTAGTAGGCCAAACCAAACTAATAATTCGAAGAGACTTGCAAAGATAACCAATCATACATAAAAGAATTCAGAGAAGATTCAAATATTATTCATAGATAGACTTGATCATAAACCCACAATTCATCGGTCTCAACAAACACACCGCAAAAAGAAGGTTACATCGAATAGATCTCCACGAGAGAGGGGGAGAACTTTGTATTGAGATTCAAAGAGATAGAAGAAGCCATCTAGCTACTAACTATGGACCCATAGGTCTGAGGTAAACTACTCACACTTCATCGGAGGGTCTATGGTGTTGATGTAGAAGCCCTCCGTGATTGATGCCCCCTCCGGCGGAGCTCCGGAACAAGCCCCAAGATGGGATCTCGTGGATACAGAAAGTTGCGGCAGTGGAATTAGGGTTTTGGCTCCGTATCTGATCGTTTGGGGGTACGTAGGTATATATAGGAGGAAGGAGTACGACGGTGGAGCAACAGAGTGCCCATGAGTGTGGAGGGCGCCACTACAAAAAAAAGACACATCCGTGACATTTTGGGCTGAACAAATTTTTTTCTGTCATACATATGACACTTCTATGACGATAATTGTGACAAAACCCGGTATCATCCTAGATGTGGTGGGCTCCTACTTCTATGAC